>NC_079538.1:3892594-3970094 GCF_003711565.1 Takifugu flavidus
CGCTCCCTGTGGTTGGCCAGAGGCGTTCCTGGCGCCTTCTTTTCACGAGTAAAATCCGCCACCTTTGTCTCTGAGCGCCCGCGTCAGGCCCCTCCCACCGCTGTCGAGCCCTCCAGAAGCCTCAGCCATCTAAATTTCCCTCTCATCGCCACCGCGTACGTGCCGCTGGCGCTCCAGCGGGACGCCACCATCATTCTGCCGATTGAAGGTCAGAACCAGCCGGGGGGGAGAGCCGGCCCGAAACGTTGGGCCTCCGTCAGGAAATGGAGGATTGGACCTTCAGTGGGGCGCAGAAGCAGCAGCCATGAAGGGGCGGAGCCACAAACATCTGCTGGTTTCATTCCATCCCTGAACGGTTCGGGAAGTTTTCACTGTTGTGTGTTTCACAGTCTGGAGGCCACAGAGGAGAAGTTCCGGAACAGAGAGAGCCGCCACGAGGACCTGCAGGTCATCGCCGAGCTGAAGGACATGGTGTCCGAGAGAGAAACTCTGGTCAAGAAGCTGGTGGTAGGTGGAGCTCCTCGGCTCAGTGGCCCGTAGCTCCTCACCTGTGGGGACCCTCAGGGTCCAGAGTCCGAGCCGCCGCAGCATTAGCAGCACCAGTGTGATGCTAATGTGGGAGCTAGTTTAGCTGTGGAGGCTGCAGATGCACCGGTGCTGCATCGCCGCCTCAGCAGGAGGGCGCAGCAGCCTGGAGGCTCTCACACTGAGTGGTGTTCCTCAAGGCTCACTCTCAGGACCTCATGACACCACCACACACAAGTTTTGTTCCTGATCCAGAGACCAGAATCATGAGGGGAAATAACCGGTTTTCTCCTCCAGGATGACAAGAAGTTCTACCAACTAGAGCTGGTCAACAGAGAGAGCAACTTCAACAAGGTGTTCAACGCCAGCCCCAACGTTGGAGTGATTAACCCCCTCATCAAGGTAGCACACACACTCACACTCACACTCACACACAAACACACACACACTCACACATACACAATTTCCACTTTATCACTATTGTGTCACAACTGAGCAATGATTGATTAACATTTCTGTCACTGGACCACAACATGTGACCACAACATGTTCACACAACATGTGACCCCAACATGTGACTACAACATGTGACCACAACATGTGACCACAACATGCGACCACAACATGTGACCACAACATGCGACCACAACATGCGACCACAACATGTGACTACAACATGTGACCACAACATGTGACCACAACATGTGACTACAACATGTGACCACAACATGCGACCACAACATGTGACCACAACATATGACCACAACATGTGACCACAACATATGACCACAACATGCGACCACAACATGCGACCACAACATGTGACCACAACATGTGACCACAAGTTCACACGACATGTGACCACAACATGTGACCACAACATGTGACCACAACATGTTCTACACGTGTGTTGTGCTGTTTGCTCTTACGTGTAATATCTGTGTGAGTTTGTCTTGTTGCTTTGATCTTCACTAAATCCCGTCTCTGGTGTTATTCCTGTATTTCCGTTCCTTCTGCACATCTGCACATTTGTGTGTGTTACATGTTTTTGTGCGTGTGTGTTACGTGTGTGCGTGTGTGTTACATGTGTGTTACGTGTGTGCGTGTGTGTTACGTGTGTGTGTCCAGGTATATCGTGAGTTTTCCTCCTGATTGATTGGTTTTCCAGCTTTCCTTTTCCCTTGTTTTGCTTTCCAAGCCATTTGTTCCTGG
The DNA here is from genome assembly GCF_003711565.1 of Takifugu flavidus. Taxonomy (NCBI): domain Eukaryota; kingdom Metazoa; phylum Chordata; class Actinopteri; order Tetraodontiformes; family Tetraodontidae; genus Takifugu; species Takifugu flavidus. Next base: position 3,894,332 of record NC_079538.1, read on the forward strand.
GAGGTTTTCTGCTTGGCTGCTCCTCCTCATCTCGGACTTTGGTTCTGCTCCGGCTCAGAACCCATCGATCCCAGTCCATCCATCAGCTCTGAGGAACATTTAGATCCAGTCTCTCCCTCCACTCTCATGTTCCATTTTCTCTCCACCTCTGCTTGTTTTGCTTTAGCTTCCCTTTTTGACCCCGTGCACCTCCTTTTCTTTTTGTTCTCTACGTAGCAAAAGAGAAAGAATGAGAAAACCTGCAGCAGCAGATTCAGCAGCTCTCCTATTGTCAGGGCTGTGGAGGCCACAGGTGTAGGCATGGGGGTGGCAGGCTCGGGGAGTGGGCAACCCCCACAACCACCACCCCTGCCCCCGGCCCAGCCCAGCCGCCTAGAGCCCATCCCCAACTCCCCCCTCCACCACCTTGAACTCAACTCCAACAAACCTCTTCCCCTGCCGACCCCTCCCACCGAACCCAAGAAATTCCTGAGGTGAGACCTTTTCAGAGCAGACGGCAACAAGCGGTGAACCGTTGCACCAGTCCGCCGGGCGGTCCAGTCATGGAGCTGCTACTGGTCCGACTCCTACAGTCAGACCTTCAGCACACGTTCCGACTCTATTTGGACAGATGTTTTTAGCCAGGCATTAACTGGGGTTCTTACACTCGCATCACTTCCTGCACAGCCTGATAAACTTTAGCTAGCACAAAGTACAAACGGTTCTGGAGAATATTGTGCTAGTTTTTTAGCGGCTAAGCTCCAGCTCCTCGACTCTCAGCAGATCTCAGAAGTGCTTAATTGTGCTGTGTTCCACCGATAAGCCCGTCTACGCTCTAATTACCTCGTGTCTGCTTCTAATCATGAGGTTTTGTTCTCACATTCATTTTGACAGCAAATTGAGGGTCACATTGAAAGTCAAATCATGCTAACTAGGTCTGAAACAGCCACTAGCAGCTAACAATGGCTACACCTGACGTGCTTTCTGTCCTTAAAAACTATTTATGAAATCGACAAATATAACTCAGGTAAACAGTCCTGTGAACATCTGTATCCTGATTAACAGCTGCTAAATAGGAGCTAGCCTAGCGAGTTAAATTTAGGTGTATGGATGACTGTTATTTTCAAACAATCTAAAAAGGTTTACGATGGTTTCCTATCTCGTATAAGCTAAAGAATGAAGCTAAAGACAAACACTCTCCATTGATCCCTGCTGGAGTATATCTGTCTCCACATTATAACACAACCAACACATTTCCACAGCTGGAGCAACTGAGTAAGACTAGCTAACAGTAGCGCTAAAGGTAGTACGGAGATTAATGTAGAGCTCAATTAAATTTTCAGGAAGAATGTGATTTTTATTTGACGTAACTTGAAGAAAGGAACGTTCCAACCCTGAACATCCACATGAGTCTCATGAAGCTTCAAAGAATGGCCTTGGAATGCAAAAGGAGCATGTTTTTAGTTGTTTTCATTTATTTCGTTACGTTTTCTCCTTTTTCCGTGTGTCCAGCAGTCTAAGTGTTTGCATGGCTGGTTTTCCCACGTCACGTGTTTTGTGGTTAAATGTCCTCCTTGTTTCACTTTATGAGTCTTCATTCCCGTCTGAAGTTGGGCATGTCACACACGCTGAAACGGGCCACTCAGACTCCGGTGTGGGTCCATTTCTAAACGGTCGGTCTTTGCCGTCATGACCGTCCCCTCTGTGTGTGCTGGTGTGTGACAATCTTTGCTCCTCAGCTCTACGGTCCCATGATGTTCTGTTTCCTGATGGTGTCTGAGATTGGCTGCGGTGTGAGTATGTGTGTGTGTGTGTGTGTGTGTGAGGGGGCTAACCACGATAGATGATGCAGCACGCCTGTCACGTGACGCCACGCGGGTGTTTGGCATGCAAAGACGTGTGTTTCCAGGGTGCGAGCATTCAGGATCGGAGCATGTGCGAGCGTGCACAGAGGAGCATGTCGTTAGCCATCCTGCTGCATGCCGCGACGCTATGTTTTTAACAAATCAGATGTGGTGGCTGCTTTGCAACAGCTTCGAACACACTCGTTTTGTGGGATCCATCTCCTGCCAGGGACACACGCTGACACACAGATGTCACGTCAGATGTTTGGTGCACGTTCTTCGGTCAGCATTCTGCTCCGCCACCGGCTGAAAGTGACCCTTTAACTGAAATGGTCGCCGCAGCGTTTAGTCTCAATATGGACGGATTCATATCATAGATTTACTCTAAAGAAAAGAGCTCTGTGTGGAGCTCTCGCACATCACATGATGGACAGCAGCTCTTTCTGATGGACAGAGCTCCAGGAAGGTCCAAGTCTGAGGGGCATCAGCATTTAAGGTGGAGCTACAGGACGCTCATTTAGCTACAATAAACCAGCTGTGAGTGTGTGTGTGTGTGTGTGTGAGAGAGTGTGTGTGTGTGAGGGAGTGTGTGTGTGTGAGAGGGTGTGTGTGTGTGTGAGTGAGCGAGTGTGTGTGTGTGAGAGAGAGTGTGTGTGTGAGCAAGTGTGTGTGTGAGTGTGTGAGCGAGTGTGTGTGTGAGAGCAAGTGTGTGTGTGAGTGTGTGAACGAGTGTGTGTGTGAGAGAGTGTGTGTGTTCTTGTCCTTGCTACATAATGATCCTGCTAGCAAGGCGAGGACATTTTGGCTGGTCCTCACAACCTCAGGGGACCGTGAGCAGGTTCAGACCTGGGTGGTGTTCAGGGCCAGGTTAGCTGGGACGCTAACACGCTGCGTCGTGCGTTACACTTGTTAACGTCCGAGTCGTGTTGTTGCAGGATAAACATGTTTGTTGTCTTAAACTGTGCGTGCTGCATTTCCATCCCGAGGCCTCCGGGTCCACGACCCCCCCCCCCCCCCCCCCCTCGATGTCATCAAGGGGGGGGGTTATGTCACATGATGATCGTCAGCATCAACATTCCTGGTCTGGCGTCACGTTGTTAAGGTGCGAGAGTTTTCAGTCAGGCTGCTCGTACAGCGTCACCAGTAGGGGGCGGTAGCGTTAATCAAGCTGGCTGCTGGCCCTGCTGGTCCTGCTGGTCCTGCTGGCTCTGCTGGTCCTGCTGGCCCTGCTGGCCCTGCTGGCTCTGCCACTAAAGGTCACTTTCTCAGAGACGATGGACGTGTGGACGGAGCCTCCGGCCTTTTTAGCCCCAGCAGCTGATACCATGAGTGCATCATTAACTTTTAGGCAAACTAAACTAAACTATCGCCTTTAATCCGCTTTCAGTGGTCGACTCGATCGTCACGATTGTTTGTGCTGTGCGAAGACAGAGTTTGTGTCTTTCAACATGCAAACACTGAGGCGACAGTTTAAAAGTGTGAATCTGTCCATTTTTGTCCTTTGTGCTTGTGTGTTTGGTGTGTTTTACTGCCCCCTGTGCACAGAAGATGGAACTGCAGCTACATTTCAGCCTTTAGTTCAGGAAAAACCAACATTTATCCACAGAGGAAAAAACAGGCTAATACAAGAATAAATGATAAGATGATGAATGAGCTCCCTCCTTGATTTGATCTTTTTATTTGTTTGCCATTGTGATCTTTGTCCCGAAGCCCTCCTGAGACCAAGGAATCCACCATGGACTCCCCGGACGCCCAGCAGCGCCAGGAGTGGTTCGCTCAGTACTTTTCCTTTTGATTGACCACAGCGCCTGCAGGATTCAGCATGTCAACCAAACCTGAAGTTTGAATCAACAAAAAAAACCAATGGAAAAAAGAAACATTTAAAAAAAGAGGAAAAAAATGTTAAACTCTTTGTTCTCTATCGTCATTGATTTGTGGATCAGCACACTTTTAGGTCCAGTCAACCAGAAGTTCATTTTCTGTTTTGAGGATGAATTCTCACTGTTTTTGTCCATAAACCAAGTGGAATGCCGTGATGTCACTGATTTCAAATGTAAAAGATCTGTCGGGTATCCACTTCCTGTGGTTGACTGGGCTGAAACTGTGTTGATCCCAGAATCCCGTCAGCTGTCATCAGTCCGTTCTGATCCGGTTTGATGGATTAACTCTGATTGTTTCACTGTGGACGAGTTTGTCTCCTAGTACAGTGACAATGATCATCAGTCTGTTCGATGTTTCTTTGAGATCTTTCTCAGTTTATGTTGCAGTTTCTCAGAACTAGAAGAGCCGAGTGGTGCGTCATCATGCTGCAACTTGTTGGATACAGTAAGAAATAGATCCAGTATATATATCAAAACTACTGCTAGGTTATTGTGCATACAGCATCTTAGACTCAGAGCGCTGATCTAAGACCAGTGTGCTTCCCCGTTTATCCGTGGAGCTGATCCTAGACCAGTTGGACCTCTCTGACATGATCCGTGAATTCAGGCTGTGGTTTTAGAGCGGCACCATCGTGGCAAGTTTGTTCAAGCTGATTTTGGTAGAAAACTTGTTCGTTAGGGTTGTCTGTCTCGACACAGATATAATGATGTCTCACCAAATTTTAAAACAAAAATAGCATATTTTATATTTATATTATACTGTGTATGCTTAATAAATAATTATTGTGACATTTACTTGTGTCTGTCATTTATTTCTTTATATCACAACAGCATGAGCAAGACGCTCCATATTATTAGCTAAATTAATTAAGGCATCTGGAACTTTTAACTATTTGCCCCTTTTTTGAGTGACGCAGCAGATTCTATATTTTTAACTGTTTTTTTTTTGTCTACACAAGAAACAGCGTTCGTGATCAAAGTCAGAATTTGTCTTTAATTTTGATCAAACCCACATCGGCAAGATACTTCAACGATGATACAAAGACAGTTAGATAAGTTAGTTAAACTTTATTTAACTTTATTATTATTAATTAACTTTATTATTATTTATTTATTTAACTTATACAGTGATCCCTCGCTATATCGCGTTTCATCTTTCACGGCTTCGCTGCTTCACGGATTTTTTTTGTGAGTCATTCATTGCAGTTCTCAAATATAATCGAAGGTGGCATATCCGTTTATAAAAATCTTCCTGCTCAGAAAAAGAAAGAGCGCCAACAACTGCCCATAACAATGTTCTTCTCTCGGAGAAAGACTCCTGCGCCTTCAGTAGAAACAGACGCTCCAGCGGAGCGGAGTCAGGACGCAGAGGCACAGCTGGGACTGGGAAATACGCCAGTGACAATGTTTCCAACCTTGTATTACTACATTAAAATTATTGTTTTAAACAAATTTTGGGCTTTAAAAACAGGTTTTGATTTTTGGTTTCATTCTATAGTTCAGTATTGCATTGTAAAATAATAAAAAAAAATAAAGCTGACTACTTCACGGATTTCACTTTTCGCGAGGGATCACTGTACTTTAATTTCAGCCTGACGTTCTAAGAGCGGCCGCCAGGGGGCGGCGCCGCCCCGCTGTCGCTCACGTTTCCCAGCGGCGCTGCTGACCCGGAAGATAAACACATCCTGGCTCGTTTCCGGTAAGATGGCTGCTCCGGGAGCCGGGTCTCCGAGCCGGCTGGTCCAGTATGTCGTTGTGCGCACGGACCTGCTCCACCAGCTCTCTTGGCCGCTCGGCGCTGTCATAACTCAGGCCTGCCACGCCGCCACCGCCGCCGTCCACCTCCACTACGGGGACCCGGACACTCAGCGGTACCTGGCGGAGCTCGACTCCATGCACAAGGTGGTTCTGGGGGTAAGCGAACGGGCCGCCAGCACTTCATATGGTAACACGGTACACGTGTTTCATCATTCCTGGTATTCTGCGTCCTACAAATGAATAATTTATAATTGTGATTCTCTCTTTAAGAAGAGGTTGAATTGCGTCACGGGTTGGATGTGATCAACACAATAAGGCCTGAATGTAGATGCTGAGAAACTCAGACAGCGAGTTCTGGATCGCAACTATCTATACGCAACCGTTGTGAAAGATTCTAAAGTATTTTCCCCCTCAATAAAAATGTTACAACTAAATGTAAGTAGAGACAATCAATAGATACAAACTGTTGGGCTCAGGTTCAGAACCTCCGTTTGGACCAACACAGGGCAGTGGAACATCCACACAAGATTACTAAAGAAATTACCAGTAAAGTTTAATCTCCCACCACAGATTAAAGTCTGGAGTCGTTGAGATCAGCTGGTACCAAACGGTTCCGTGTGTTTTTGGACTTTACGTGAGTCTTTAATGTGCACACGGGTGCATATAAATCAGGTTAATGTGGTAGAAGCAGGAGGATTTAAGTGAGTCAGAACATTTCCAGAACCGCAGCTCTTGCGGGGGGTTCTGGTTGGTGGTGGGTCAGGGTCAGCATGAATCCTGCTTTCTTTTCCATCCCGTGGTTCCCTGAGTGTGTGAGCGTCACTGACCTGGAAAAGACGTGGCACCCGATCTCGATCCAGCAGAACATCTGTTCTGGTATTAGAGGTTGTGAGGCCTGAGAACATCAGGGACCCAGAGCTTGGTGAGTGGCTCCAGCAGATCCCAGGAACAGTTCCAGCTCCCGGGCCAGAACTCGAAGGAAGAGCTTTCTCATGTCTCATGGGTGGTGGGAGCTGGGCTGAGAACAGAGGGTTCCTGGTTCCTGGTTCCAGCCCCAGCGTAGACAGTGGTAGTAGGGGGAGGTGCCGGAACACCTTCAGGGCACTGCCCAGGGACCCTCGAGCAAGGTACCGAACCCACAAATGCTCGTACAGAGCGCTGCGATGAGTCCACTCATCCAGGGGGACCGACTGGACCGTCCCCGTGACCCCGGAAGGGATGAGGTGGTGAACCGGAGGAGCCGGGACAGTGATGTGTGACTGCTGTGTGTTCCAGGCCCCGGACGAGGCCGCCCTCTCCAGCCTGTCGGACGCTCTGACGCAGGCCGGCGTGGCCCACAAGCTGTGGATCGAGGAGCCGGAGCACATCCCCACCTGCCTGGCTCTGAAGCCGTGTCCAAAAGATTCTGTCCAGCAGCTGCTGCGCAAGTTTAAACTCTTCAAATGATTCTGGACCCTCAAGACTGAAGGAGACGTCCCAAATGCAGCATTTTTGCTAGCTTGGCCTCCATTTGTGCAGAAATGCAAAGCTAACGGGATCATGCGCTCCAGGGCGGTTTGTGTTCACATGTTAATAAAGTCTCGCGTCTTTTTGAAACAGAGCGACCACATTGTGTCTTATTACATCATCGGCCTCCACCCAAGAAGAAGAGGGTCCCCTGTCCTGCCTTCCTGTGGGATTAATCACATGACCAATCAGCTGATCTCAACCAGCGACAACATTGCAGCATATTATGGGTTGGGTCACATCAATACGATTTTAAAAGAGGGATTTTATTATACATCAAATGACTTGAATGAATGTCAATCATGACCATTTTTTTAATCAGCTCTTGTAATGAATGATTAATGACTCCAGGAGTCACTGGGGAGACCTGCAGCTCTTTATCGTTTAGTAAAAAGCCAGAATCAACGTGATTTCCCTCATATTGTCGATGGCAACACAAACCCTCTATGATTCCCGGAGGCAGGAGTTTCCGCACATGTTGTGTTTTACGCCAGTTACGTAACTTTCATGAACCCCAGATCCGAGTTCGTTCTGTGTTCCACAGGTGAAACGGTGGTTGGGAACTCGCCTGCTGCAGAACGTCGGCTTCAATCGGACACAAATGAAGAAATGTTGCTCAGGAATCACGGTTGATCTTTCGTCTGGAGCGTCCGGCACTCGCCTGTCCTCCGTTTCCCCTTCACGTCTGAGAGAGAAGCTTTTATTTTCATTTTCCCAGTGGGGCTGACATAGCGTTGACCCCGAAAACAGCACAGCCTGAGGAGCACCACAGGCCACACCCCTGGCCCCACCCACCTGAGGCTATACCCCTGACCCTAAGCACCTGATTGGCCCCACCCACCTGACTGGCCCCACCCACCTGACTGGCCCCACCCACCTGACTGGCCCCACCCTGACACCTGCTATAGACTAACCCACTTCTATCATACCTGTGTTTAGCTGCTCCTGCTAAACTTGTTCTCCACCGTTTCCCCCTGGAGTCGTGTTTAGAATAACTGGCAACACTTCAGCTGGAGATGTTTGGATTTCACCTCGTCCCAACACGATAACTCCCTCGACCTTGAGGTTTCACCTCGCCTGCAGACTAAGCGACTCCCTTAGTGAGGCGCTGCGTTAGGTCCCAAATCTATTAATATATATGTTATACGCTCCCTCGAGAACTGCTCTGCCTCACTCTCCCTTCATCCTGCACTTCACAGGTTTCATAGGATCCATTTGGTGGAACAATTCTCAGTTTGATCCTCATTGTTGTCTGAAACACTCATGCATTTAGCATCCAACCCCAGTCAATGCTGCTGAAGAAAACCTGTTGAAGATGGTCAATGTTTAATTTCAAGTCATTTTAAGGGATGCGCAGATGTGACGTCCAGTTTAAATTGAATATGTTCTAATCTCTCAACCTTCATTGTCTTTGGCACTAGAAGAACTGCCTCATTTACTTCAAGCTCTTTGTTAAATTATGCAGAAAATCCCAAACGCTCAACATGAAAAAATGCTGCTGAACACAGAGACACAAGGAAAAAGCTTCCCTGCTCCCGTCAGAACAGCAAATACGTGAGGCTACGAGCCGCCTGTTCCAGCCTCCATTTCAGAAGGTTCCTCTGAAACAGGAAGGGGGCAGCTGGAGACGCGGTCCTCATAAAAGAGCCCCAGGCGACACCTTCCTCCCGTTCACAGGCCTTTACCTTTCAGCCCTTCTGATTTAGAGTTAAGTGCCTTTTAATGTTTCTGGTCTGTCATTTGCTGGCAGGCCGGCGCTCCACAGCTCAACTATCCCGGCCGTGTCATGGAAGCACCAGGAAGCCCACGCCGATCGCCCCGTAGGAACCTCGTTGTGGGCAACTTGCATATTTTTGAACAGGCCTGTCCTCCTTCACAGGAATGTTTTTAAAACGCGTCTGCACCACATCTGCTGCTCATCTCCAGCTGCACGCTCTAATAAAGCCAGTAATTATTCAGTCTGACCGAGAAAACAAAGAAAGAAAATCCAAAACAAAGAAAGAAATCTTCCCTGCTGCCCCTTCTGAGACGTATCCTGGAATACAAGCTGCAGAGGAATGTCATTGGCCAATTACCATATTACGCACAATGTAATTACTTCTTAGTATTTCCCAGAATATCTCCTGAAGACACACCCGTGCATGCTGCTCATTCTCACATGTAATTTCATAACAATACCCAGCACAGAGTGCACGCTGAGACACTGGGAGCAACTGGAGCTCTCACGCACGTGACCCGCGCGCTGCTCAGGTTCGACCCGCTGAAGTAAACAAAGCCGACAACAGATGCTCTTTATTGGTTTATGCTCAGGCTGAATGCACGGGGACATTTCTGCTGTCAACAGGCACCAGATGACCAGAGGAGACAGATGAGGACGGTTCTGTCCCCTCTCAAAGGACGCAGGGCGACTTCTGATGGGCCCCCGATGGTGATCGGGTCGACCTGTGCGGTTGATTCTGGACCCTTTCAAACATTTATAGTTTTGGGGTTTTTTAAGCAGTTGTAAAACTGCACTTTAAAATAATAATAAAAATTATTGACATTTTTAAAGGTCTTTCAGAACTCAAAGCAAGCTGCATTCAAAATATGTACGTGCTGCAGCTTTTACTGGTTCTATTATGATTAATATTGACATCATTTCATTTCTAGAATTACTGTCACGAACACAATGATAAATATCAACATAAAAGTAGTCAAGAGAGGAAAAATATGGACTTGATGGTGGACAAACGTGATGGATTTAAGCACCTAAATAAACACTGGCTGCGAATCTTATCGACAGGTTGTTTTGATTATTGATTATTGTGAGAAAACTGCTTGTTTACTTAAAAAGGGACCGAATCTTTCAGCACGCGGATCCGCGCGCTGTTACACGCGCTCACGTCGCGCCCGTTCTTAAACAAAAAGACAGAATAAAGCGTGATAAATGCAGAATGCAGCCCGTGAGTTTCCGCACAAATGTCTCGTTTCGAAGCATAAAAGAGTCGGTTTGTTTCGCGTCCGAAGCTTCTCCGGGCGCCGCCGTGAACGCGCCTCGGCACTCCGCGTGCACGAGCAGCCCTGTTTGTTTGTGTTGAGAGATTGGAAATGGCGGAGAGCAGAGACCAAAACGATAACTTGTGTTTGCCAACGCGATTGCGCCGTCGTTGAGAGCCGGAGACCGCCCGCAAGCGACCCCCCGGAGTCACCCACGACTGACCGCCGCCGCGGGGCACGAGTCGGACGCGGCCAGAGGCGAATTTCCGCAGCGAGGTTTGGGTTTATGGAGCTGGTTAGCTAACGTGCTAACGTGCTGGCAGCCTGGCGTTAGCTAGCTTCGAGACGTGCGTGATTCCAACTACGCAGGCTTGTTTGTCAACATAAGGTGGCGTTCAGCCGCTAGCGCGCGAGCTAACGCAGCTTTTGTGGGTTCACGCCTTCCGGGGAACCTACGTGGATTTATCCCAGGGACGCCGCAGCAGACCGCAAAGTCAGAGATCCAAAGTAACCGCGGATAAAAGTCCGACACCTGACTACCCCTGTTGCAAAGCAGTGAAGTTAAGCTGGTTAGCCGCGTTAGCTAGCTGGCCTGCGTCAGGCGCAGGGAAAACTGCCCCCTGCCTCGGGACTATTGCCCAGCGTGACGACCCACGACGAGACCCCGCTGGCAGGATCACCGTTTACAAGTTGACCGGCACCCAAACAGGTAAGGCACCGGAGAACCGCACCGTCCCTGCGGCGGGTCACGCCGGCCATCCGGGGCTGCGCTGGCCGCTGCAGCCCAACATATGCGGCGGGCCTGCGAGCGTGCGCGACCCTTTGTTAATTACACACGCAACGCTGCTCCAAAAATCAATCAATTGGCCCGACGACACCGTCTTCTGGGGATACAGACACCCGCCGCGGCGCCGCGTGACGGGATCCTCCGCATCGCCGCGAGCTTGTTATGTAAGACCGGAACCAAGGTGCCGCTGCAAGGGTCTCAGCCACGAGCCGCCTCCTGGATCGTTGCTCCGCGCAAAACAGCCGCTGTCCTCATCTGGACATAGTGCATGTTTGACATACCTAACCTTTAACCCTAACCCCTAACCATAACCCTAACCTTAAACCCTAACCCCTAACCTTAACCCATAGCCGTATGTACAGAAATGAGGCAGCAGGTCCACTTGGAGGTTCTGCCAACCCTCCCTGGTGGTACTGAACAGCTTCAGTGAGTAAAGGGCTCTCAGCAGGTCCAATATTGTGTAACGGTGAAGGGAGATGAGACGAGTGAGAGTAGCAAACGGTCGTTTGTAACGTGATCAAAGCAACGAGAGACCAAACTAACGAGCGGTCCACTGAAGGAGGAGGCAGGAAGTTCCTCCGGCACCATCGGTGGAGCAGCCCAACGGGCCACGTTTAGGGTGATTTAACTGGAATAATCACACCCCACTGACTGGTTCCATGACCTGAAAACGAGGTGGAAACATCACTAAATTAAATTAGAAGCTAATCTCATTGAAACATAAGTGTCCTGTCAAACTGAGCCTTTTAAAATGGAACGAGAGGAAGATTAGAACAGGCAGAAGAGTTTGGACCTGAGCTACACTTCAGGGTTAGGGTTAGTCATATGGAGGCTTAAAGTCCGGTTGGTGCTGGTCTTGTTCTGGACGTTCCTCCAAGCTGCACAAATAACCTGACAAATAACAACTGCGGGAACGTTTGTGACGCCAATTAAACGGCTGTGATTGGATTTGGACCTCTTCATATTACCTTTCAGCAGTAGACGGGCGATAACGGCGCCATTTACCCAGAATTCCATCGGCGCCATATAGCGTGTTGAAACTGTTCATCTCATTCATATTGGTTCTGTGGGCTCGTGCGCTTGCTTTTCCTCTCGGGACCGTCCTGCGTCTCTTGTGACACCTCGGTCATAATTTTCCTTTGATCAGGCAACAAAAAGGTAGCGTGAGAACGAGCTGCCGCGGCGCCGCAGCTAGCACGCCGCCGCACGGCCACCGCACGGCAGGAAAGGTCCGGGCCCGAGTCCACCTGTGTGGGGTTTGCGTGTCTCACCTGTGTGGGTCTCGCTCAGGTACTCTGGTTCCCCCCTAAATGCACCGGTGGCTGATGGGAGATGAAGTTCCCGCCATGTCTACGTGAACGACTCGGCCCAGTCCGCCGGACTCCAGCGTGTTGTGAGGGTGGAACCTCTGGGAATTGTCTCTTTCTGTTCACCACAGATGTGATGAGGAGGAACATCAGGGAGCATTTGATTAGCGCGTAATGTTTGTTGCTGGTTAGGACCTGGCATTACCCATAATCCCACCTGTTTAATCATTACCCGCCTGTGAGTGGCTCCGTCCATCGGCTCCATCTGAGCCCTGGGAGTGGGAGTCCTCCTCTCTGTGCAGAGCGAGCAGCCATTTTAGCGCGCAGCAGCACTATTGCAGCCTGTCCTCCACCATCACACGTCCTCCCGCTGGAGCTCCGGCAGGTTGCTGTGCCCCCAGAGACACCTGCGTCCACCCACAGCAAATGTGGGTCACCTGCGTCCACCTGGTGGCCTCGGTCACGTAGCGTCGTTGCCAGAGGAGGACGAGGAGGACGAAGCAGATGTTCAAATGGACTATCTGGTTCTCCAGCCTTTGCTGCTCATTGTTGTGGTTTGTCCCCAGATTTGGGCTCTCTGAGTCACTGTGGGACACACACACACACACACAATGACACACACACACACAGAGACACACACACACACACAGTGACACACACACACACACACAGTCTTACTCTTCCCGCCACCTTTCGGCCCACATTTGGCTGCAAAGCTAATTGAGGAAATGGGGGAACAGAAAGGTAACTTTACGTCAGAACGAGGGACCGGGCGGACCGGGTAGACCAGGTAGACGTCCATGAGCCCAGTGAGGCGACGGAGCGAGAGCGCGGTGGTTGTGGCGCTGAAGGGCGGCGGAGGAGTGGCGGCCCCGATAACCCACTTTTTCCTAAACACTAAAGCCGCAGCAGCAGAAATCCCAATTTGACTTTCAGGAAAAAGACTGCGGCTGTCTGTGTGCTGGTACCGGGACACTCAGGTGACTGGCACGGCTCTGCTGACCCGGGTCCTCACGTGGGACCAGGACCTGGTCCTGACGGCCCAGCCCTTCATATTTGCTGGCATCTAGTGGTGGAGCTAGGGTTTACCCCCCCCCTCTGGAAATGTCAGGAGAATTAAAGATGAAAAATGGCTTTTTCCACAAAAACAGACGTATTTTGGGAGGCGGTTTATGCTAGCATGCTAGCCCTCCCAGACCTGCCAGCATCTGCATGTGACTGTGATGCACGTTGCAGCCTTTGGTTCCAAGCAGGTCCCGGGTGGATTCATGGGTTCCAGTCCCCAGGGGAAGGTGTAACGCTCAAAGGGGAAATGATCCCCTCGTGTGTCCACAGCCCAAACACATCCCACGTGACCACGCTGCACTCGTAGGTGTAAACAGGAAGGTAATTACGCTGCAGACTGCAGCGGGTTGCTAGGTTACGAACCACGCTCCACTCCAGAGGAAAAAGGCAGACGGGACCACAGGATCTTCGCGTGTTGTGGTCATCAAGAACAGTCCGTCTCTGGCCAGTGGCGGCCGCCGCTCGGGCTCACGTCCACGCGGACTCAGAAGACCCGTTCAGGAGTCCGATGGTGCCAGTTCAGCGCTGTTATGGACAGAACCTGGTTCTGTCTGCTCGGCTACGCTGCTAACTGCTGACAAAAAGGCTGTTTTAGCATCTAAAATGCTCGGTTAATGTGGGCGGGGCCGGCCTGCCAAAGTGGGTGGAGCTTCAGTGCTGCTCTTTTGATCTGCTCATCCATCATCATGCATCCATCATCCATCCATCATCATCATCCATCCATCCATCATCAACCATCCATCCATCATCATCATCCAACCATCATCCATCCATCCATCATCATCATCATCCATCCATCATCCATCCACCATCATCATCCAACCATCATCCAACCATCATCCATCCATCATCCACCCATCCATCATCCATCATCATTCATCCATCATCATCCAACCATCCATCCATCATCATCATCCATCCACCACCCATCATCATCATCCATCCATCCATCATCCACCCATCATCATCATCCATCCATCCATCATCCACCCATCCATCATCATCCATCATCATCATCCATCATCCACCCATCATCATCATCCATCCAGCCATCATCCACCCATCATCATCATCCATCCATCATCATCATCATCCATCCACCACCCATCATCATCATCATCATCATCCATCATCCATCCACCACCCATCATCATCATCATCCATCCATCATCCACCCATCATCATCATCCATCCATCCATCACCACCCATCCATCATCCATCATCATCATCCAGCCATCATCCACCCATCATCATCATCCATCCATCCATCATCCACCCATCATCATCATCCATCCATCATCATCATCATCATCATCCATCCATCCACCCATCATCATCATCCATCCATCCATCATCCATCCACCACCATCATCATCATCATCCATCATCATCATCTATCCACCATCCATCATCCATCATCCACCCATCATCATCCACCCATCCATCCATCATTCATCCATCATCATCCATCCATCATTCATCCATCATCATCCACCCACCACCCATCCATCATTCATCCATCATCATCCATCCATCCATCCACCCATCCATCATTCATCCATCATCATCCATCCATCATCCATCCATCCCATTAAATATTGAATTTCCAGTATTTACACATGTTCGTGCAGTACAGACAAACACATGTACACAATAATGTTTGCATGTGTTTCCAATGTGCACAGTAGATACACGTGTAGAACTTTTCCAGTGTGATGCTGGTTCACTTCAGTTTCTTCTGCACACTCACACTGTTCAGAAGCGGTCCATATTTTAGTAATTGGTTCGGCTCATGTGGTTTTATCTATTATCTATATTATCTAATTAATTAATTATGCAGATGTTCCATCTATATGCAGATGCCGTTTGGTTAGCATTAGCATCCACTGTTAGCGGTAGCTGATTCATTGAGGTTTATCCATTTTTGGTGTCATCCCAATATGATTATGATATTCTAATAACCGTTTCACATTTAAATGAGATGTTATATAACTTTAACAGATCTGATTTTAGCCAGATCAAACAAGTGCAAACTTAAAAGGAGTTTTCCAGACTTTGGGCAGCATCTGATCTGCCCATCAGGACCAGCTTAGCATCACTGCTGATCCCAGTTGCATCATTAAAGACACAGCGTACTCAGATTTGGAAAGAATCAAAGCAGGAGAAAGAAACCAAGCTGATCCCAGAGAAGTGAGCCAGCATCATTGTTGACATGTGACCTGTCGTCCCACGAACGTCAGTTTCCAGCGCTCGCCGCTGCTGGCGAGCAGCGAGCGTTTGTTATCAGTGAGCTGCAGTGACGTCTGCCGTGTGCAGCATTACACACTCTCGTTCCCCTCTCGCTGCTAATCGATCATTACTCACGATTTCAGGGGCGACGCCAGGAAAGAGGACAAACCAGCGGGTTTTTGGTGGTGCTGGTTCGTCGCCACTTGTCTGGTAGTGTTACGATCCCAGGTTCTGGGTCGGTGAGCCTGCTGTCTGTGGACGTCTCCCAGATGTTGGGAAGAGAACATCCCTCAGCAGGATGCAGCCTGGGGACGTGCACCGCGTCCAGAAACGTTAGAGGAATCCCCCCTTTGACCGATGCAAATATTAAAACACCAAATGGAGCAGAACCCTAAAAAAGAAACGCCATCGTGATATCAGATGGTGAATGTTGGTCGCCTGCATCCCTCCTGCAGCCCACATCAGGACCCCCCCGGTCCGTCCCTTCGCAGGGTCCTAAAAATAAAGTGAAAGCCAAAACGTGTTTTTACTCTCATTAAGATATTAATTACTAGCCGCTAGACTTCTAGCGTTTATCACAGCTGTTTTATTATTTTTTATCTTGCGGTTGGATGTGTGACCAATACGTGTGGCGTGCTAGAGTGGAACTGGCAGGAAGGCGCCACGCGGTGCGTGGAGCTCGCCGTTTCCTGCCGTGTTCCGTCCAAGCTGGCTAAACTCCGGGGAAACCCTGGCAACAACGCTCTCACCAGTGTCCCTTTTCCCTCCTCGTCTCAGCCAGCCGGAGGCCGGGCGGCTGCTCGCCCCACCTGGGATGGTGCCATGTGACGGAGTGGCCCTGGAGCCCTAACGCCTCCATCAGCGGTGATCCAGGCCCCGTGCCCACCACTCCTCTCACCACTGGTCTCCACTTCCTGCCTTATTCCTCAGTGCTGAGCTCTGGACAAGGCCACCACATGACTGACCCAGCAGAACCATAGATAAAGTAAGTCGGGAGCTTCTTCTGTTCAAATATCCCAGTATTCCCTCTAATATGGAAGCAGGGGTTTGGGATGACAGGATCATTGTCTGGATGTGCCTTTAAAATGTGTGATTTGAGGTGGAAAAAACGGTTTTAAAGTAAATTTGAAGTAAGCAAGTTTAATTAGTCATTACAGGGAGTTCTGCCTTTCATCTTATGCTAATATTAGTTATTAACATTAAGTTGATGCTACTTGTTCAGTCACCGTGGCAACATCATTAGCAAGACAGGTTTTTAGGGTAAACTCTGAGATACGCTTGTATGCTAATTCCACCTCTTCAGACCTTCTGGTTCACCTTCGAGCTTAAGTGAAGGGCCGTGTGTACATTTGGGTTAGTTGAGCTTCTGTAGCGTCCCAGTAAGTCGGGTTCTGCTCATTTCCTCCATGATCTATAAAATGATATAAAACATTTTTATAGTTTTATATTTATATTTATATTCATATTCTATTTTTAATTTATTCTATTTTATTTCTTATTTTATTATCTTTAATAGGTTTAATGGGGTGTAATGGTGGTGGGAAATTTTGTACAGCGCTGTACGTTTCTTTGGAGATGCTAATTTCCCTGATGGACCCCCCCCTAAAGGGATCAATAAAGTACTCTGGAATCTTGAATCTGGATGTGTGAGCAGCACCAGCGGCGCTGTGCTGCCATAAAGCAGCCTTTTTCCCTCTTGGCTCGCAGCGTAGCCTGGTGTTTGGCTCCTTTGTTAGGAAGGAGGAGAAGGCACTAGTTTGTAGCAGTGACCAGTGTGACCAGTTGGGATGGGTAAAGAAACCAGCTGTTTGGAATAAAGGAGAAAATCAGATGAGCCGTGTGGAGCCACTGGTCACTCCTCATCAGCTCTCTGAGCTGTGTGCGCTGTGATTTGTGGCTCTTCACAGGCTCTGAACATCCCAGAATATCTTATCAGGCGCTGTATAAGTTGAAACGAGGACACACACACACACACACACACACACACACACACACACACACACACACACACAGCTACTCTCCAAACCAAACAAGGACCATTTGCTGATCTGTGTGTTTTCTAGCTGCTCCCCGACTCATAAGGAGTTGTGTTGACTCTTTAGCTCCATTGTTGTAGTTTTTGTGTAACACTCAGGAACAGAGATGCAGGACAGGCATCCTGATGTATACATGTATACATCTATACATGTATAGATGTATACATGTATAGATGTATAGATTACACAGCGTACGCCGCACAGGCCGTCCCACTCTGTGTTTGGAACTGTGTGCTGACTGGGATGGTTTCTTCGTAAACATCCTTGATCTGGGTACACCCCCCCCCCCCCCACACACACACACACACACACACACACACACACAGTGGGAAACAATGGCCTGGAACGATCAGAGTACTGGGTTCAGAGGAACCCGTAATGCACCCAAAGACCATTCGCTCCCCACGCTGGAGCTCTTTCACCATTAATTGTGAACATCCCGTTCCCTGATTAGTTTGGAAATTTTGATTTACTCTCCTAAAAAGCCACTGGATGTGGCTCATTATATGAGAAACTCATTTATCAATCTGATCCACTTTGTGAACAAAGCCGGGGGGGGGGGGGGGCAACATAAATCCAGAATAAGGTCCAAGTGTGAACCTGCTCAAGCATCAGTTATCCATTAAATTCCCGTTTCCATATTACGTTGGAAGACAGCTGGAAGACATTTATCGTACATGTCACCCAGACGTTCTGCTCCCCAGACTTACACGTTCATACGTGCACATGTGCACAAGCATCGAGCCATGACATGGATGTCTTTAAGTGTCAGTTCAGAACTGTTGTTTCCCATTAGCATGAATCAAAATCAGCGCTTGGATGAAAGTGGCTTCAGACAAGGACCCACAGATGTACTGCTCTGCTTCACCAATGCTGCTCTGCTGCTGCTCTGCTGCTCTGCTTCACCAATGCTGCTCTGCTGCTGCTCTGCTGCTCTGCTTCACCAATGCTGCTCTGCTGCTCTGCTGCTCTGCTTCACCAATGCTGCTCTGCTGCTCTGCTGTAGCTGCTGCTGCTGTAGCTGCTGCTGCTGCTCTGCTGCTGCTGCTGCTGTAGCTGCTGCTGTAGCTGCTGCTGCTCTGCTGCTGCTGCTGCTGTAGCTGCTCTGCTGCTGCTGTAGCTGCTGCTGCTGTAGCTGCTGCTGCTGTAGCTGCTGCTGTAGCTGCTGCTGTAGCTGCTGCTGCTGTAGCTGCTGCTGCTGTAGCTGCTGCTGTAGCTGCTGCTGTAGCTGCTGCTGCTGTAGCTGCTGCTGTAGCTGCTGCTGTAGCTGCTGCTGCTGCTGTAGCTGCTGCTGCTGTAGCTGCTGCTGCTGTAGCTGCTGCTGTAGCTGCTGCTGCTGTAGCTGCTGCTGCTGCAGCTGCTGCTGCTGTAGCTGCTGCTGTAGCTGCTGCTGCTGTAGCTGCTGCTGTAGCTGCTGCTGCTGTAGCTGCTGCTGTAGCTGCTGCTGCTGTAGCTGCTGCTGCTGTAGCTGCTGCTGTAGCTGCTGCTGCTGTACTGCTGCTGCTGTAGCTGCTGCTGCTGTAGCTGCTGCTGCTGTAGCTGCTGCTGCTGCTGCTGCTGTAGCTGCTGCTGTAGCTGCTGCTGTAGCTGCTGCTGTAGCTGCTGCTGCTGTAGCTGCTGCTGCTGTAGCTGCTGCTGTAGCTGCTGCTGCTGTAGCTGCTGCTGTAGCTGCTGCTGCTGTAGCTGCTGCTGTAGCTGCTGCTGCTGCTGCAGCTGCTGTAGCTGTAGCTGCTGCTGCAGCTGCTGCTGCTGTAGCTGCTGCTGTAGCTGCTGCTGCTGTAGCTGCTGCTGCTGTAGCTGCTGCTGCTGCAGCTGCTGCAGCTGCTGCTGTAGCTGCTGCTGCTGTAGCTGCTGCTGTAGCTGTAGCTGCTGCTGCTGCTGTAGCTGCTGCTGCTGTAGCTGCTGCTGCTGCTGTAGCTGCTGCTGCTGCTGCTGTAGCTGCTGCTGTAGCTGCTGCTGCTGCTGTAGCTGCTGCTGTATCTGCTGCTGCTGTAGCTGCTGTAGCTGCTGCTGCTGTAGCTGCTGCTGCTGTAGCTGCTGTAGCTGCTGTAGCTGCTGCTGTAGCTGCTGCTGCTGCTGTAGCTGCTGCTGCTGATGCTGTAGCTGCTGCTGCTGCTGTAGCTGCTGATGCTGCTGCTGCTGCTGTAGCTGCTGCTGCTGCTGTAGGTGCTGCTGCTGTAGCTGCTGCTGCTGCTGTAGCTGCTGCTGCTGCTGCTGTAGCTGCTGCTGCTGCTGTAGCTGCTGCTGCTGTAGCTGCTGCTGCTGTAGCTGCTGCTGCTGCTTCTGCTGTAGCTGCTGCTGCTGCTGCTGCTGTAGCTGCTGCTGCTGTAGCTGCTGCTTGTAGTATTTTTTGCTTGGTTCAGAGTTTTCAGCCATCATTGAAGTTTTATTCCCAATTTTAAGGAGTTTCATTTGATCATTTTTTTACTCTTGATCATCTTTTTTTACTCTTGAACCCTAACCCTAACCCTAACCCTAACCCAATCTGTGAAAATGGAGATATTTAAAAAAAAAAAAACACTGCTAAATGTCGGTTTAGTGGCCGATCACATGGTTGTTTGCAGCTTGCTCAGACTCTGGCCTCGTCACCCTTTCTTTGGGAGGTCTTCAGCTGTCCCTCATCATGGGGTTAGGGCTGCGTATATCGATGCTTTATTAATTCTGCCTACTGGGAGAACGTGACACAAGTTGTCTTTGCAGAGTTGCTGTCTTGTCTGAACCAGGACTGAAGCTTGTTGGATCAATATTCATTTGAACCCCCCCTCCAGACAGTTGCATTGGAACCCAATGTTGAAGTATTTTGAGATGGGTCCACACAGGGATGAGATTCAGATGTGCTGAATATTTGAATAAAAACAAACCCCCAAAACTAAAAGCGCTGCTTTAGGATGTAGGAAATGCAGGACAGAGGATTGTCCTGGTTCCTTGGGCGGTGGACATGTTCTCCACGTCTGCAACATCCTCACTCAGACAGCAGCTGTACTGATGGCGCACCAACGCCAACGTCCTGGGGGTTCTGAAGCGGTCCGGAGCCTGAACTGGTGTGCTGGGTGTTCTCCTAAAGTTGGGAGGATTCTGCAGAGTTAAACAGCCCCAAAGATCCTTGACAGTACTCACCTCCATCTGTTTCACCTCTTCCTTTACGGGATCCCAAATCCAGAGGTTCTGAATGGACCTGAATCCAGAACACATTCCAGAAGGTCTCCTAGCATCAGTGTGCAATATTACATCAGCTGTTTGTATTCCATTCTCAGTGTCCTCCACTCTTCCTGTAATTCATTTGATTGCATTTTATATTATTTGGTCATTTTTTACTTGCACCTTTTGGACAGAAACAATAATTTTATTTCACTGGGTGCAATATAATGTCAATAAAACCACTCTGATCTAACTCCACATAACTTCTAATTTTGCAGTAGTTGCATAGTTTAATCTTCTATTTCTGTCTGAACTGGAGATAATAATGACAGAGTTTCTGTCCTGTGCACCAGTGTCAGCTGAAACCGTCCATGTGAGTGTGCACGTGTTCCATATGCACGAGGGATGGCCTTAGCAACAGTGACTGAGCAGCTTCTCATGGACTGAACCAACTGGCAGCAGCAGAAAGGGAAGCTCACATTCTACACATGAGCAGCGATGAGGAAAACAAGGGATGTTTTACCGTTCTGGAAACGAGCAAAGGAAGCCTGAACGATGTTGT
Organism: Takifugu flavidus; assembly: GCF_003711565.1. Classification (NCBI taxonomy): domain Eukaryota; kingdom Metazoa; phylum Chordata; class Actinopteri; order Tetraodontiformes; family Tetraodontidae; genus Takifugu; species Takifugu flavidus. Next base: position 3,915,400 of record NC_079538.1, read on the forward strand.
TGGAACGTCACCTTCCCACTGGAAACACCCCCCCATCAAGCATGATTAGAAAAGCTCCTGGCATCATAGAGGAGGCCGTCATGTACATTTCCCTCTGAGTGTTGAGTTTTCTTGGTAGTTTAATGTTGTAGTTTTATGGTTCGGTGTTTTGGGGCATCAGCCCTATGTCAAAGGTCACACCTTGGACAGGTGAGCTCCAGAATTGTAATACAAAGTCATATGCTTTCCTAAAGTGATAGCCATTTAAAACTAGTAATTCTGTGGCCATTCTTTGGTCCCCTGTCGTGTGGTATCTTCCTGACACCCAGCCCTGCGAGCCAATGCATTTCCAGTGTGAGCATGTGTGTGAGGCAGCGAGGGAGTCGGAGAATGGCTCCGCAGCGTGCGGAATGAGAAACGGGAGCCGGAGGAAGCTTTAAGGAAAGACCATCCCAAAGACACCGAGGCAGCAGGCAGGCATCATGTGGACCCCGTGGATGCGCTCTGCTCTGCACGTTAGCTTGGAGACGCTGCTGCACGCTGCCCGCTTCTCCTTCTCCCTCTTTGGTGATTGAAGGCTCAGTCAACAAGGTAGAGATTTGTGCTGAGAAGAGGCCAACCTGCTCTACAGGTGTGTGTGTGTGGGGGGGGGGGGGGGAGTGAGATGGTCCTGTGGTCGCATGTAAAGAAGGCCAGGCGTTAAAATAAGTGAATTAAGCTGTGAGCGATGTGGTTTGTCTACACTAGCACCCTCTCCTCTGTAAAGGGAGCGTTAGAAGGGCCCGATTAATAATCTCAGATTATTTAAGCCTCATGGTTCCAGTAGGTGACTGACAGGCTGCAGAAATCAGGAAGCCGAGTTATTAGGGTTTTAGTGTGGGTGTCTGTGGGTTATATTCACACTTTGGTTGTGTGGAACATGTCCAGACTTCTGGACTAAGGACCTGTTTGGTACATCAGAAGGATGAGTGGAGCATTCGGGGGTCGGGTACCTTGATCGAGGCTACCTGCTCGGCTGTGGTCGGCAGCTGCCTCTCAGCTCCGCCCCCTCCAGGCTGAGCCACGCCGCCCTGCCCCTGTAAGGGCGGAAAGGTCGACGTGCCACGTTAGGGTAACGTAAAGGTGAAACCATTTTGGTACCTTCTTGCTTTTGGAATCCGAGGAATTTGGTTGCATAGAGGCAGCGATGCGAATGCTGCCTTTGCTCCAAGCCCACCGGGCGTCACGCTAAAACCATCCAGACGGGTTCCTGCATCTGTGAAGAGTGATGCGTAGAATCTCCTTGATCTAGTTTCCTGGAGACACTCTGGATTCCATATGATATATGATATATAATGTACTCTAGACCTTCATTTCATTTGATCTTCTGGAGCCGCCCGTTTTCAGGCGTGCTTGTGTGGCGTGTATCATTTTAACCGCCAAGCTTCAGTCTGGCACATTGAGATGACATCAATATCTTTGCTTTGTCTGTAAATGGACGGATTTATTGTTATAAAACTTCTCCCCCCATTTGAAGCAGTGTTGCCCCTCAGAGGACACATTTCAAGAATGTGTGAGTGTTTAAAAATCCCTCCAATTACACCAAACCACATAAAAATTAACACATTTTGTGCATTCATTTGTGATCACTGAGGCCAAAGATTCAGAAACGGCCAAGTGGGTCATTTAGGGATCTTTTCTTGTGCCGATGTGCTGGTGTTTGTTGGGTCGAGGGGTTGTGTTTTTTTAATTGTGGATATTATCTGGCAACCGTAGCGGTGGAAGGAGTGAAAGGGCTTCATCGTCTGTCAGACCTGGCAACCCAGCCCACACAATGTCTCCATCCTCAGCTTCAGCCTGGGCCCAGCATCCTTCCTATACACACCCAATTAAATGTGGCATTCTGTTGCCATGGTCACGCCTGTGCTGAGGTGGGATAGATTCAGCACTTTCACATCCAGGAAAGCAGCGAGTTCATTAAGGGCCAAAAAGGGCGAATAAGAACAAATGTGGTGTCGCGACATCTGCTCAATATTTTCAGTGAAATTGTGTGAATCACAAATGTGCCTGAATTGTTCTCTGAAGGGGATTTGCAGGTTATCGCGGGGGCGTGCGGTCTCCCAGAGTGGGGCTGTGATCGTCCCAAAGCAAGGCGGGTCCCTCCTGACCCTGAGTCTCTATAATGTCGTGAGCCACAGAGATTCACACGCTGGTTCCTGTAAAAAACAAAAGAAAGAACTTGGTTTGTAAAGGTTTTGTGACCTTTTGCTCTTTTCTGTGTCCCTCGTCTCCTAGGTCAGTTACAGCTGAAAATGAGTGCAGTAGGGGAAAACCCTCTGGACCCTGCCACCTCCGAGGCACGCAAGAGGAAGGGCTCACCATGCGACACCTCAGGGCCAAGGTACCGTCACACTGGCGTCTTTGTCTAAAACCACCTCCTCTTTAATGCACTTACCTCGCCATATATGGCCCTTAAACAATGGCGCCGTCACAAAAATACAATCCTGCATGTTTGGAGATAATAACACAGTATTTGTCCGACTGGATATAAACTGTTGAGAGCTTTAAGGCTCTATAAGGATTCAGTGGTGCATCTATATTAATCACTATACATGCCAGTGTTGTGGCGTCATCTGCTGCAGGTATTAGCAGCAGCGCACGCGCAGCTTTGTGTGTGAGGCCGTGTTACGCTGCACCAGCACGTCTTCACACACTAACGGTCTAATTAGAGCTTCGCATCCTCATCTGTGGTCAGTCTGCTCGTTTGTTGTGGATTTCCTCCGAGCGTTTGACTCATTTTCATGCTCATCGTGGGAGAGTTTTCACAGGCATCGAGTCTTTTTTATACAGTAAACGTACACGTGCACGCTAGCGTGGATGCATCTCCTCCAGCCATCCTCCTTCCATCGGCCACGTTTCCAGCAGGTGAAGCTCATGTTTGCAGGTTGTCAGGAGGCTCGGCCTGGAACCAGAAAAGTGTGTTTTTCTATAGAGGTCAGGGGTCCTCTGGGAATGCAACCATCTCAGGAGTGTGAGCAGCAGGCACCACTGACACTAATTCCACCTGTGGTGACTGAAGCTTCCTCCATAATGGCTGGACGTCCCTAAAAGTCCTCCTCTCTGCAGAGCTGCCTGATGAGGGAGGATATTGTAGAACGGAGCTTTTTACTCACTGGTACTGAGTCTTTTTTTACCCATGAAGGGACATTGAGCAGGGAAAGTGAATCCTTGGGGGTTGAGGTCAGGTATTTTACTTTTGCGTGAGGTAATGTATGAACATGAACGTTTGCAGTGTCCTGTGTCTGTATGTGTGCGTGTGTGAGGCTCGGTAGGTGATGTAAGCGCTCTTTTCCAGTAAGAACACGCAGCCACTGACCTGCGCGTTCACATGGCAGCAAGAGTCCTCCCCCTCGCACCCTCCCTCCCTTGCTTCCTCCCTCCTTCGGTCACCACGCCTGTGAGTTCTGGCTGGCCAACGCACTGACCTACTTTTGCTGCCGTCGTCTCACACACATACACACTTACATAAAGGCACATTCCTTTTTTCGTGTTTACCACATACCTTGCTGTAACTTGTCGGGCTGGAAGTATGTTTTTGAAACTGGAGGGGGAACTTTGCTGTGTGCTGGGCTCAATGAGGGGAAAGGGAGACAGTTTTAGGGCAGGAATGTGCTGCTGCTGAATTTTGGATTTGATCACCCCTTTAATGTTGAAAGCTTCATGAATTATACCGTTCAATTGTTTTACTGCTCAAATTACTGCCACAGTTGATTGCTTGTTTCCAATTTTAAAATGAATTTGTGAAATTCTAGCACAGTAGTGTGATGCACCAAGAATGCTGCTGAAGTTTGCTGTATTTATTCCAGAGAAAAGGTGGTCACATGTCTGGTGTCTACAGTGAACACAGCTCCGTTATGATGCCGCGACACGTCTCATATAACAGCTCCTGCATTGTTTTAGTCTAAAAAGTCCTTTAAACTGTAAACGATATCAAAAGTGCACAGGCCACCTCAACGCTACTAAAGCACTAGCAAACAGTCTCGGAGGGGGTTTGGTTCGATCCATTGTTTTGGATAATTTTACACTTCTGTATTAAATGATTCACCATCTTATTTAGCTTTTTAGCTTTCTTGCTAGGAAAGCAACATGTTTAAAAGCTGTTGTTCCTCTCACAAACCTTTTCTTCCAGTCTGGAGAAGCGGAGGCGGGAGCTGGAGTGTCGCTACATCGAGGAGCTGGCTGAACTTTTGTCATCCAACATGGGCGACATCGCCAGCCTCAGTGTCAAGCCCGACAAGTGCCACATCCTCAAGAGTACCGTGGACCAAATCCAGCAGATGAAGAGGCGCGAGCAGGGTGAGGAACACGCGAACGTGCCATGAAAACACACTCGCTGGGTACCTGTGGAGGAAAATACTCACTGGAGCCGAGTCAGATCCAGGTTCCAGGGCTGGTTTGGATGGGGCGGGGGGGTCACGTTGACAGGGCTACAAACCCAAAACATGGACAGATACGAGCCGTCCTGTTTCAAAGTGCATCCAGCAGGTTGCAGCACACTTTACCTCACGTGGTTCTGACCTGGGTCTGACTTGGCTTCACTTGGTCTGTGGAAAAGCGAAGTGGTTCCTTGGAGGCATCAGGTTGGAACCAGTTAAGCTCATGACCCAGCATCAAACTAGCACTGGGGGGGGATGAGTAAATGAGCACAACGTTTTCTTCCTACATAAACTGCAGCACCGTCCTTCGCTTAGCTCTGAAACTCCCGTTTGATGTTGGAACCCTTTGTCTTTTTCCTTTTAGAATTTTTCGTTCATGTCTGAAATTTCTGTCCGTTTGGGAATAATTGAACCTAAAGAAGGGAAGATTAACAGGTCTAATGTTTTCCATGTTTCCCATCGTTCCACAGAGAAGGCAGCTCTTCTGTCTCCAGATGATGATGTCCAAAAGAGCGACGTCTCCTCCAGCAGCCAGGGCTTGGTGGAGAAGGAGGCCCTCGGGCCAATGCTGCTTGAGGTGCCATCCATCCCCCACGTGGATCTTTTTAATCACCATTTATCAAATCGCTCCTCAAGCACACTTTTAAACACAAATCTCCCCCCCCACCCCCCACCCCCCATATAGGCCCTGGATGGATTTTTCTTTGTCGTCAACCGAGAGGGCCGCATTGTTTTTGTTTCCGAGAATGTGACGAGTTACCTTGGATACCCTCAGGAGGAGCTGATGACTTCAAGCGTGTACAGCATCCTTCATGTGGGAGACCACAGTGAATTTGTTCGCAATCTGCTGCCAAAAAGTCTGGGTAAGGCTGCGTTCAGCCTCTGCTGGCATGCCAGAGGTTGTGCTAATCTTAGAAAAAAGGATCCTTGATCCCGCGCTAGCATCTCTGCGTTTGACAGTTTCCGTGCGTGTGAAATGTGGGAGTATTTTAAGTAGACGGGAAAGGATGGTGAAGTCATTTCAGCTGAATTATCGATGACCAATGAGCTGTGTGTTTCTGTGCTGTACACAAAGCTGCGGATACCAGAGGATGTGTGGTTGCCCCCGGGGAGGAGGGACGCCTGTTCTTAAAATTATAAGCACAACCTTCAAAGAGGTTGTGAGGGAATCATTGTGGATCCTGAGAGGGGTCATTCAAGGACAGCGTGCACCGGAGGAGAGAAGATTGGGTTTTTTCCCTCTCATCTCGTGATCCCTTTTATTTTGAGCCGATCATAGCGGTTCCTCCTCCTTTTTTTGGAAAAAGAATTCCTTCGGCCTGCAAATACACAAACTATTAGATGGATTTAACAAAAATCTAAGTGAATTAAGCAGAAAAGTTTATTAAACTTTACAATATCCACTTTCCTCTGTCGGGGAAAATCAAACACTCCCGGTTAGGCGACCTGCCTGCATGTGAATTCCACATTCCATCTCACGGAGAAGACGTGATGACGCCTTTTTGTGTAAATCAACCACGGATGACTTTAAACGCATCCTGCGGATGCCAAAAGGCAGAACAAATGTGTAGTTAATTTGGATATTGGATGCTGAAATTACACTTCTGGTTGACAATAATATAATATCCTGGTAAAGTGCTGGAGCCCACTCTCTGTGCTTCTATGTAACAAAATGAAAACCATATGGAAAATTCCACAACTGAGCATTTCCAAAGAGGAAATAAAACATCCGATCTCGATTGGCCTTATCACCTCACAACAAGTTGTGTTGTTTGTTTCTTTCCACCCAGTAAACGGTGTGCCGTGGCCACAAGAACCTGGCCGGAGGAACAGCCACACATTCAACTGTCGTATGCTCAAGAGGCCACCGGATGAGGTGGATTCAGAAAACCCAGAGGCCAGGCAACAATATGAGATCATGCAGTGTTTCACTGTTTCCCAACCACAGAGCATGCAGGAGGAAGGAGAGGGTACGTACATAAATTAGAAATACACTAGGTTTCCCACAGTATGGAATTGGATTTTAATTATTACCACATCTGGTTAACGTTGGACAAAAGAAACGGGAGTATGGGAACGTGTATTTCTGCCCATATAATTTCTCTTTTATATTTAACCAGCTGTGGCTTCAGAGTTTCTCAGCTAAAAGTAGATGAATGTTTGTTTTTGCCACACTGACAGCAGAGGCCACTGAAACAGGACCTGAGCGCCTCGAACAGGCAAATGTGAGAGCAAGATGCACCATTAGAAAGTCCGCACGTCCCCAGGTCAAAAGGTCAAAGGCACCGCCTTCTCCTGACGGCTGTTTCAGTGTTTTTAATGCTGGAGGGCTCAGAAATGCTCATTATCACCTGCTGAACTTTGATGTAGTGGCATAAAGCAGTGATGGAACCCACGAGTTGGAGTTTAAAAAGAGATTAGATGAGAGTATCGGCTGTAGAATAAATGCTGGCATTTTCTGCTTTTACCATAAATTCTTAGAACTGGATGAAAGCAAAGGAAGCAGCGGTTTGGTGTCGTCGGTAGTTTTTGTGCCTGAACAGCCTGAATCGTTTGCGTGAAGTCTCACATTTAACAGGATGCAACATGGAATAGTTTTTCCTGCCGTTTAGACTGTCCAGGTTTTAGAACGGCGACGTAAAGCCTCGCTGCTGCGGCTGTGCATTAAGCAATCTTACCATGTTGTGGTTTTCCGCCTTTGACCCGAGACAAACTTGAACTTGCACACACTCAAAGGTTACGGCTGGCGTTCATGTCCCCTCAGACCTGCAGACCTGCCTCATCTGTATCGCCTGTCGGATACCTCGCCCTCAGCCTTTCAACACTGAGTCTTTCATCACAAGACAGGACCCAACAGGTAACGCAGAGATTCAAAAGTCCGTCTATTGATCGTGTGTGATGGAATCTTTGATTGGGATCCACACCACTACGGAGGCACATGGCCCCCGTTATGGCTAAAAGGCCTTTTGGAAGGAAGGTGGCGGCTGATGGCATCGCGTGGAAGCTGCGCCAGATGTTCAGATCTGCGTCTGTATGCTGTGAGCTCACGCGTGTGTGGTGTTCCCCTCCAGGGAAGATCATCTCCATAGAAACAAGTGCTCTGCGAGCGACGGGACGACCTGGCTGGGAGGATCTGGTCAGGAAGTGCATTTACGCTTTCTTTCAGCCGCAGGGCAAAGAGCCCTCCCTCGCTAAGAAGCTGCTGCATGAGGGTGAGTAGCCACTGATCACAAGGGTGCCTGATTGGTTCCTCATTAGGAACAATCAAAACAACACAGACACAAGTCAGACATCGATTATCTGGGGTCTTGAACGGGGAAACCTCGCGCCGTTAGCCTCTGTTGAGTCGTCGATGAAGCTGCTTGTCCTCTTAAACGATTTTGTGCAGCCACATTAGTTCCATCAGGTAAAATCGTAGACGTCGCCAGTTAAAGAGTAAATGGCCTTTATGGATAATTCTGACGTTAACATGAACTCATAAAAGGAGCAACCGCTTGACTGATAATACTGATTTGAGCTTTTTGTGGAGCTAAAATATTTACAGATATTACAACTTCTTTCCTTTTTTCGGTGTGTGTGCGCGTGCGTGTGTGTGTGTGCGTGCGCGCGTGCGTGTGTGTGTGTGTGTGTGTGTGTGTGTGTGTGTGTGTGTGTGTGTGTTGTTCCCCACAGTCATGACTCACGGCAGTGCTGTCAGCCCGCTGTACCATTTCACCTTAAGTGACGGCACCCAACTCAGTGCTCAGACCCGCTGCAAGTTCTGCTGTCCCCCCAACCCCGATGTTCAGCCCTTCATTATGGGCATTCACACTATTGACAGGTACAGTATTCTTCACAAATGTACGGATCGTTTATCTTTATCTGCATATCTCGGTTGATTTCCATTCTTTCTCCCAGGGAACACAACACTGCAAGCTCTCAGGAAAACACTAACCCCAGCCTTCCACAGAACCTTGGCAGCCTTGGCCAAACCCCCTCTCGCTCCCCTTCTCTTCCTCCTGGCAGCAACTGGACACAAGGCTCAGGTGTCGCCACCTCGGGCCTTAACCCCAATAGCAGTAACGGCTCCTCCCAGGGACAGAACTCATCCACACCTGCAGGCTACCTAACACCCAACCGGACCTGTCCACAGCAACTCAACAGTCCCTCTCCTCTGAGCAGCCCACTTACAGCCGCCCCTACCTCATTTATTTCATCCAGGATGCCACAAGTTGGTCCTGGATTAGGAGGAAGTCCTCGGATAACAGGGAATCCTTTCTCCCCTTCAACGCCAGGCCTCCATTCCCCAGCAGGGGGAACAAACAGTGGAGGCAGCCTGAACAGGCAGCACTCTGGTGGCGACGGTACTAGCAGTGCCAGCAGCGGATCCTCGGGGTCCTTCCTTTCGTCTCCTGTCCATCAACGACAGACCAGTACACCCACCAGCTCCTCTACAAGGCCTCCATCAGTGAAACCCTCAGAAGAAGGGGACGAGGACTCAGTTAAAGCCCCCCTCTCTTCTGCCTCACAGGTGGGTAACCCGAGGCCCAGTCAGTTCCATGATAGCAATGGAACCGGAAGTGAATCCAGCAACAGCATCCACAGCACATCATTGCCTCATCCTCCAGCCCCCACCCCTCAGTGCCCTGCATCCCACAGTACACTCACAGAACGGCATAAGATCCTGCACCGGCTGTTGCAGGACAGTAGTCCCAATGATTCATCAGCCAACAATGAAGAAGGAATAAGTCAAAATCCAGCAGAGATAAAGAAGGAGCCACCTCCCAGTCCAGCAATGACTTCACCAATTCCCAAACAAGACCACCAACTTCTCCGTTTTCTGCTGGACACGGATGAAAAGGTTAGTTTGAGGTGTTGTCTTTTTGTCGGTTTTAATGGAGCTCACTTTAACATTCCAAATTTTAAATCTGCTTTTGATCGTTAACAAAAGTAACGTCTTTTGTCAAGGACTTGGGGGACCTGCCGCCCCCATCCGCTCTCAGCCTGCAGAGCATCAGAGCAAAAGTAGAGAAGAGAACCAGCATCGACTCGGCGCCCTGCGCAGGATCTGCTATCGCAGCCGCGTGCAAACCTGCAGCAAACTGCAGCTCCTCGAGCATCAGTCCAAAATCCAGCCCAGTCGGGGAGAACCGCAGAGACGGCCGCCGCGACAGCCGGGACTCCACGGTACCGAACACATGTCCTGTGTTTTCATGTGGGTTATTCTCCGGACGACCACTCTGGCGCCCCACTGGTCCAGAGCCTGGCAAAACTGCACATACATGCAAAAAAAAGCACGAGAAGTGTTAAACCTGAATCAGCCATGACAGTTACAATTGAAAATAAATCAAGCATACATTCATTTATTTCTTTGCTAATCACAAGGCTGAAGCCTTTAAGCTCTATAAAGCTCATTAAGGCCGCGCTGTCAAGCGATTCTTCTTGGGGCGATTTCATAGATTAGGCGAGCCTCGTTAAACGGGCGTCCATCGGCCTGTTTGCTTTGACTACAGCAAACAGTCATGACACCCAAATCCCCTCCATATGCGTTACAGTTGCGTCCTGATGTACACACACAGTAAGGAAGATTACTTAGCATTAAGCATTGGAATTTCCCTCTGTTCAGAATTGTTCTTGCAATAGCAGCGTCCTGACAGCTGTTGTAAATCACAGTCAGTGTTTATGTTCTTGGACTGTCTGTGCTGCAGGCGGAGCTACCAGCTGTGGTCTTTGAAACCTGCTGACCTTTGACCCTTTTGTGTGTCCCCATGTCTCCAGATTCTCCCCATTTCTTCTGCCACCGTCTAATTCATTCTTGAACCTTTGAACCTTTTCACGACCTTTTCTTTCATCGATTTTGGTTCCATAATTTACAGTTGTTTTTCTTCTTGGGTTCTGCCTCAGATGTCTGGTGGCCCTGTTGACATGGATACTATCACCCAGCTGCTGCCATGCCTGAGAGGCCCGACTGGGGCCAGGCAGGGTAGCGAGGATTCATCAACCTCTGGAGGAGGGCCCCAGCTCCAGTCTCCAGTCCCCCAGCCCTCAGCCCAGCTCCAGTCCCCCGTCTCACAGTCTCTTCCCCAGCTGCAGTCACCTTCACCACAACTGGCCCCTCCTTCCCCCCAGCTGAAACTCCAGTCACCCACTCAGCTGCAGCCTGCCGAGGCCAGCACTCCCTGCGGTGTAAATGTGAAGAGAGAGCCTCCTGGCACTCCAAACAGAGGTAGAGTTCCTGTCTGCTGGAAGGGCGGGGGCAGGAAGGAGTTTACAAAGTAGTCCTGTATTTTAAATGAGGTTTTTCTTTGTGTTGTAGGACCGAATGATGTCGTTCTGTCATCTGGCTGCAGTGTTCAGAGCCAGTCAGCTTTTGATTTCTGCAGCCCCCCCACTCCAAGTCAAACCCAGGAACAAGGCGACCCCTTCCAGACCCCCAAACACACCAGTCCATTCCCAGAGATGGACATCCTCAACCCATTCAGCTCGAGCTCTGGTACGTAAAAATGCAGTCATGACCAAACAGGTGGATTCAGGGAACATCTGCACACACCCTCTAATGTCAATGTGAACATCTGCACACACACATCTAATGTCAATGTGAACATCTGCACACACACCATCTAATGTCTGATGTGAACATCTGCACACACACCATCTAATGTCTGATGTGAACATCTGCACACACACCCTCTAATGTCTGTTGATGTGAACATCTGCACACACACCATCTAATGTCTGATGTGAACATCTGCACACACACCCTCTAATGTCTGTTGATGTGAACATCTGCACACACACCATCTAATGTCTGATGTGAACATCTGCACACACACCCTCTAATGTCTGTTGATGTGAACATCTGCACACACACCATCTAATGTCTGATGTGAACATCTGCACACACACATCTAATGTCTGTTGATGTGAACATCTGCACACGCACATCTAATGTCAATGTGAACATCTGCACACACACCATCTAATGTCTGATGTGAACATCTGCACACACACCCTCTAATGTCTGTTGATGGGAACATCTGCACACACACCCTCTAATGTCTGTGCTGTTGGTCGAGTGTGTGAGGCACGTTTACTCAAGAAGTTACACAGTGTCCAGTTTTATTGTCACTCATAAACCACCTCTATTCTGGCCTATTCCAAATATAATACAGGGTTAACCAAAATGGATGTGGGAGACGCTCAGTTCCAGCCCCTGGCTCTGTCTGACACCTTGTCTTTTGATGCTCTTGGAACCCCTTTACAAGCTCCCCTGGCATCCCCACAGGAGTAAGTGTGACTGAGTTCTCACGCAATATCAGCATTTGAAGAGAGTGAAAATTGGACGGCTGTGTGTGTGTGAGCAGGCAGTGTGTGCCCTGCACTCTGGACGATGTGCTCGGTCCATCAAACATACCTGAAGCCCGGAATGATGAAAAAGCTCTGATCGAGCAGCTCGTCAACTTCCTCAGTGGGACTGATGAGAGTGAATTGGCTGAGCTGGACAAGGCGCTGGGTATTGACAAACTGGTCCAGGTATGTAGATGGAACCGTACTTCTAAATCAGAATGGTTGCACAGTTTTAAAAAGCATTGTTTTCCTCTCTCCTGCATCTCACCAGAGTGGCTGTTTTGACCCGTCGGGCCAGAGCTTCCTAACCCAGCAGCCTGCTGTTAGCCCAGTTGCCATGGACACTAAACTCCCCTCCTACCCTTCCCAGTTCACACCAGCTTCACAAGCTCAGCTCCCCCCAGAGCTGGCCACAGTGGGTCCACAAGGGCAGGGGTTCGGGGTCCCCAGAGCAGCATTCCCTGGTGGGGCGACAGGTGTTGGGTTAAGACAAGGGGTAATGCGACCACAGGGCCCCCAGCTCAGGCTGTCCCCCAACCAACTGCGGCTCCAGCTCCAGCAGAGGCTGCAGGCTCCACAGCAGGTGAGTGCCCCTTTCTGTTCTGGTGGATGACAAAATGCATGATCATCGTCGTATTGTTGCTCTTTCAGGACCTTCCTCTTCTCTCTAAAACGACATATGCGACTCCTGCTTATCTATGTGCACCTCTTTATCTGCTCTTCCTCCCCACTCTGCTCTTCTTCTTCCTCTCAGCTCCAGAACAGGATGGCTGGCGTGAATCAGTTCCCAGGAGGAGTTCAGCATGTGAACATGGGGATTCGCCAGGGAGTTCAACAACCTCAATTGCCCACACAAGTGAGTCATTTCCTCGCCTAGGCAGAGAACATCTATATGTTCTACACATAAACAATAAAACCGCAGCGTTTCACAACAATATAGGTTTTTTTAAACTGATCTAAGATTTAAGTTATTGAATAATGGAAACCTTCCTGGTTGCAGTTTTTGTTTCTGTCAAACAGTTTTTGTTAAATTGGCCTTGGGTTTATTTTAAATGATTTATTCAGCTGTCAAATGTGTCTGAGATACTGGAAAAAGGGTCCTGTGGTGCATCATACATTCATCAGAGAAGCGAGCCGGAGCCTTACGATGTGTGTTTTTAGCAGCCTCCTCTGAACGCTCAGATGCTGGCCCAGCGTCAAAGGGAAATTTATAGCATCCAGCACCGCCAGCGCCAGCTTTTCCAGCAGAAGGTCATGCTGATGAGACAGAACATGGCAGGTGCTCCAGCTGGGTCGGTAGGATCCATTGGAACAGCGCGAGCACCCAAAGTTGCCCCGACAACGCCTCAGCAGCCCCCACAACAGCAGTTTAGCTTCCCACAAGTATACAACCCGCTGACGGGGAAACCCGCTACCTCACCGAGCCCCTTCAGTCCCATGACCGGGGGTCCTCTGGACAACAAAGTAACCGTCAGAGTTCCCCTGAATAACCAGACGCTATTGGGGGGCGTGCAGGGCCAGTTCAGCACCGTGAACTCGTCCATCCAACAGGGCCTGTTTCAGCAGTTTAGCGGTTCTGGTGAGTTCAAATTGATTCTTTTTTGACATGAAAGTATGTTAATGATTCAAATATTTGTTTCTTAGTTGGAATAATCAAGTCAGAATGCCCTAAAATGTCTAAGGGGGACATGTAAAGCAGAACTTTTTGCTAGAATTGGAAATATTTGATATTTAACTTGATATTTAACTTTAATTTGATATATAACTGATATTTTCCTTTCTGTCTCTCATTTCAAAGCTATGGCCCAGCAGGAGCCACCTTTCCCTCCTGAGATGAGCCCGACCAGCCCGCTGTTGTCGCCTCAGAACTCCACGCCACAGACTCCTCTGCTTCAGCAAGCCCCGCCCCCTGGTTACCAGGCAGCGGACACAAAAAGCTGGCCACCCACGGGCATCACCAGCAACAGGTTAACAAATCAGCTTAGCTTTTCCACGCGCTGTGTTTAGTAAATGCTGAGGTTTCACGTGACTCTGCTATGTCTGAATGATCTGTTGCAGCCTGTTCGGCCAGGGTGCAGGGCCGGCCTTTGGCCAGCAGGGGGTTTACAACAACATGAGCATCACTGTCTCCATGGCTGGAGGCTCCAGTGGTGTCAGCTCATTACCTCCTATGGGGCAACCCGTTGCCATGAGCAACAGTAACCTCAGCAGTGTCAGTGCGGTATGCAGTGATCAGCAGGTTGGTGTTTTAGAGTTCAAATTTCTCACTGCTAAAATACTGTGTCCATCAACGTAACGTAACTTTAACGTGTGTCATGATGGATCTCCATCGTCATGTCTGCAGGTGCAGCAGGTGCAGCAGGTGCAGCAGGTGCAGGTGTTTGCAGATGTCCAGTGCACAGTCAACCTGGTTGGGAGCGACTCGTACATGAACCAGGGCTCCGGTGGGACCGCGTCCTCCCAGAAGGGCCCGGGAACGCAGGGCTCTCAGAACAACCCGGCCCAGCAGAAGAGCCTCCTCCAGCAGCTGCTCACCGAGTGACGTCCCTCCTCCCGACCTTCACTTCTCCAGCTCCTCACTTCTGCTGCACCTCCTCAGAGGTCGGTGCCCCCGTCGCCGTCTCTGCGTCACCTTTTCGGATGGATGAAGCCAGGACGTTCGGACGCGTGTCGTCTCTGACAGGTTTGGCTGTCGGTGTTACACTTCTCTGTTGGGGGAGGGGGGGGCATCCACGCCGGTGGTGTGACAGCCCACTACTTAACAAAGACTTGTCAGAAGGAGCAGCAGTGTGATGATACCTGCCTGTCTAATCTGTCTGACAACCTGTCTGTCTGCCTCAGCCTATTAAAGGCAGCGTTGTCTTGCTGCTCATTCCTCGGTGAACTGCTTCCTGACCTAAGAAAACAACAGCTGCAACATCATTTGTAGATTTGCCAAGTTTGCTGTCAAATCAGGGCCGACCCCCCCACCCCCCCGTTTGTTCCTTTTTTTCTGACGGGACATTTGTGTCGGGCCGCCGCCGCCGCAGCAGCGCAGCAGCAGCAGCGCAGCAGCAGCAGCGCAGCAGCAGCGCAGCAGCATCTTAGGAGCACGAGCTGCAGCTTCAGCCTGTGCTCAGTGTGATTGGTAGTGTGGAAGTGTCCCACACAGCAGCACCTCTGGCTTTTTTAAATGTTGATTTGTGTTTTGGTTTTCCTCTACCTGTCTCTCAGCGATGTGGGAATGTTAAGGTTTCAGACCTCTGAGGCATTGTGGGATAGAAGCTCAGTATCAGCTGGTTCTGTGACTGTCTCTCTCTATCAGCTACAGTGCCTGGTGGAAGTTTGAGTTTTTCCCGAGCTCTGCTTCTTCTTCTTCTACTACGTTTTATTCTATTACATCTTCTGTTTTGATCTGCTCTCTCCATCGCCATCATCGTCTTCATCACAACAAGCTTTGACAACAACCAGAAGCGGAAGGATTGATGGACGGGTGGATGGGAGGCAGATGAGATGCTGCTCAGTTTGGAACTTGTCTTTCTCCCTGCGGGGAGGATTTTTTTTGTTTTTTTTCAAAGTATAAAAAGACTGTTATGATTATTTAACTGTTTGTCCGTCACATTTTACCCCTCACCTCAGCAGCTGTGAATTAAGAGTCCCGTCAGGGCTCTCTCTTCTCTCTCTCTCTCTCTCTCCTGCTCTCTCTCAGCCTATCAGTGTTGTTTGCCGTGCGCGCCACGTGCACCATGCAAGCGGGTAGTATTGTACAGTACAGAAGGACAAAGACTCTGAGCTCACTCGTCTCTTGCTTTCCTTTGAAAAGAAAACAATTGTAATTAATTGATGATCCAGAACAGCAAACTCTGTATAATGTGATATGATCCAGTTTTCATTCTGGGGGGTTTTGTCAACTATCTTAATTCTAATAATTCAACATTTAGTTTGGGGGGGGGGGGAAACACACCGGACAAAATGGACGAGGAAACTGTTCCATTTTCTAAAATGTGAAAAATTTAAGGTGATTTTCTTCTCTTGTTTTATTTTGAAATGATATATAAGCGGATCCCTCTGTCCTCCTATTGGGCGTCTTCTAAAACAGGATAAAAGAGGCCTTTGATTCTTCTCTGTGTGGTTAGCAGGGAGCTAGTTAGCCGTCTGATCTTTCCTTTCTCTTTTTTAAAGTCGTACATGTACAATACTTTTAGACATTACGCGTCTTTGTAACCATTGTATAAATACGTACATTTAACCGTGTTCTTTGCTGTGATTCCGGTACCTCCGGCGATGCCGACAGTCCCGGCTGCACGGCCGCCACACCCGCAGTCACAGCGAACGACGCACTTTTTAGATATTGTTCCTATATAATGAGATTTACTTAGAAGCTTTAGTACTAGAAGATCCTAACAAAGATGTGATGGTTAATGAATTTAAAGCTGTCATGAATTTGAATCAAAGCAGGACGGGTTCAATTACAAGAAACATCTATATTTTTTTATTCAACACATTTCCTATTTTTTTATTTTCGTCCACCTGATTCCCTAAAGAAAGTTTCACTCCTCTGGCAGCACACACACACACACACACACACACAGTTTCCTACTACTGTTGCTCAGTCAGACACTGTCTCTCTTTGCGATAACACACACCTATAAAAAAAGAATGACAACAGAACACTATTGAAAATACAATATTTGTGCTCTAAAGCTCCCACATTAACACGAATTACGCCGCAACACACAGACCTCACGTGATGTTCCCTCTGAGTGTCCGCTACGTCCGGGAATTAGGGAAAAGATTGCAACACTTCCTAGTTGTCTAGTTTTTACAGGGTGGGATTAGAATAAGCAGAACTTTGCCCCCCCCGCGCTATGATTGGTTACACATCAGAGCTTAATAAGCTCTACTTTTATACACTGAATGACAAATTTCAAATCTTTAATGATTGTTTTTAACTCTAAATTCTGGCACTAGAATTTTAGCTGTATTTTTTTACAGACGTATCAAGTGTGACATGATGGCCATCAAACCGCTCCAACATCATGTATCTTCCTGCTTCCGCCCAGTAGGGGGCAGCAGGGGGCCAAATTGTGATCTGCTTGATCGACGAGCATGGCAGAAGCGTTGCTACGGTGACGCTCCTTTGTGTGTCGGACATCGAGTGAAACCTCTTTGCAGCATTGAAGAGCGACGTGATCGGGTTGAGCCGATCAGCGGTGTTGGTCCCAGAGTTCATCTGTCCTTAGGAAACCATAGCAACCCCAGAAATGCTTGTTTCTGCCACTCCAGCTCACAACTCTTAATCAAGCTTCCGTGTGTGTGTGTGTGTGTGTTGTGTGTGTGTGTGTGTGTGTGTGTGTGTGTGTGTGTGTGTGTGTGTGATGGTAGTGGAGTCTGTGGCGAGGTGCCAGTTCTTCAGCCCAGCACAGACCTCACATTCAGTCTGCATCAGCACTTCCTCGACCCATCCTTTCACCCCCCCCGACCCATCCTTTCAATCACCCCCCCCCCTCGACCCATCCTTTCAGCCCCCCCCCGACCCATCCTTTCACCCCCCCCCCGGCCCATCCTTTCCCCGACCCTTTCACCCCCCCCCTCGACCCATCCTTTCACCCCCCCCCCCTCGACCCATCCTTTCACCCCCCCCCCCTCGACCCATCCTTTTAGCCCCCCCCCCCCCCCCTCGATCCCATCCTTTCACCCCCCCCCCCTCGACCCATCCTTTCAATCCCCCCCCGACCCATCCTTTCACCCCCCCCGCCCATCCTTTCAGCCCCCCCCCTCGACCCATCCTTTCACTTCCCCCCCCCCCCTCGACCCATCCTTTCAGCCCCCCCCCTCGACCCATCCTTTCACCCCCCCGACCCATCCTTTCAGTCACCCCCCCCTCGACCCATCCTTTCGCCCCCCCCGACCCATCCTTTCACCCCCCCTCTACCCCATCCTTTCGCCCCCCCCGACCCATCCTTTCACCCCCCCCCCCCCCCCCCCCCCCCCCCCGACCCATCCTTTCAGCCCCCCCCCCCACCCATCCTTTCACCCCCTCGACCCATCCTTTCGCCCCCCCCCCGACCCATCCTTTCACCATTCCCCCCCCCCACCCCCCCCCCCCCCGACCCATCCTTCCAGCCCCCCCCCCGATGCTCGGACCGTCGAGGGCTTTCCTGTGTCCCGCGTCCACAGAGCTGCACCCCCCTAGGCAGCGTTGGACAGGGGGACGTGTAGGACAAGGTCAACATTCCACCCACCAACTCCTCCAGTCTGGTACGATGTGAGAACCACTTTGTGTTCAGCTCAAATGCTCTGTGGTTGTGTGTGTGTGTGTGTGTGTGTGTGTGGTTGTGTGCGTGTCTGTGTGTGGTTGTGTGTGTGTGTGTGGTGTGTGTGTGTGTGTGTCTGTGTGTGTGTGTGTGTCTGTGTGTGTGTGTGTGTGTTGTGTGTGTGTGTGTGTGTGTGTGTGCGTGTGGTTGTGTGTGTGTGTCTGTGTGTGGTTGTGTGTGTGTGTGTCTGTGTGCGTGCGTGTGTGTGTGTGTGTGTGTGTGTGTGTGCGGGCACAGAACCAAACAGGTCCCAGGAGCCGTCACCTCTGGCCTTTCTTAATTTCGAAGCAACTCTGGACTGAACTAATTCGACTCTTGTTTCTTCTCTTCTTTCCTTTGTGTCTTTATTTATTAGAAGAGTTTGAGGACTCATCAGTGGCCTTTGAGCACCTTTCTACATATATATATATTTTTATTGTTTCTGTCTGATGATCTGTTCCTTTTGACCACGTTTTCACACTGTGAGCAGCTTCTGAGTTCCCCTCGTTATCCAGCAGCACTCGTTAATTTGGTTCTGGGTGCCTCCGCTCGGACCCTTTCAGCCTCCTGGCACTATTGTTGCGGACTCATAGGAAAGGTTCTGTTCTTTTTTTTGCATTGAAAGATGAAATCATCTCAGCAGTTGACTCTGGAGGTGTTTCCAGTCTGCTCTGACCTCTGACCTCTGACCTCCAGCCGAGCAGCAAGTCTCTGCAACATGTCGTCTCGCTTCAAACCTTCTCCTCTACCTCCAGACTGAGACATTCCGTTTGCAGACACTTGTGGGCTCAGTCGGGAGCCGTTCAGTCATGAAGTGAAGTGGAACCAAAAATCCTATTGTTCTGACTTTTTAGATCCAGTTTCCATTCCAGTTTTGTAGATGAGTGACCCGATGGTCCAGGGTGGATTCATCGTTTTTAGCTGTTGTAGCCTCTGAAAACGGGGAGGATTTAGGATGAACGTCCCTGTTGCTGTTGGCAGGTCAGACCGTCACGGACGGAGGCGGCCGCCGTAGCGTAGCCTAGCCTAGCCTAGCGTAGCGTAGCCTAGCCTAGCCTAGCGTAGCCTAGCGTAGCGTAGCCGCTCTGGGGTCACCTCCTCGTCCTCGGTTTGGAGATGTTTCCTGTGGAGGGAACCGGTCTCCCAGTGTGAAAACAAGGGTCGGGCACCTCCTGCGCCACTGTTTGGTTCTTTTCAAGACACTCAGAGGAAACAGAAGCTGCACAAAGTGGAAGAATGTATATTATTTTATGCTATTTTTGGAAGGAATCTGCCTCTGGTTTGCTCGCCACTCTGACTCCACTCAGAGCGGCGAGCCCCCCCCCCCCCCCCCCCACTCTTCTGCATGGAATAGGCATTCCTATGGAAACGGTTCTGCTGCAGCCCCCTCCACACCTTCACCCCCACAGGAACACATAAACATGCCAAATACAAAGCGTACACGTGGTTTTGTGAGTTCTTTTCTGTCTAGAAATGCAACCGTGGAAACGAGTCCCTCCTCCCTCCCCACAGTCACCTGGTACAAGGTTTAAGTTCTTTTGTAACTTGGTTAACATAATGTATATAACAGAGAAATGTGAATATGTATTTGTTCAGAATCAACGAAAACGTAGTGCTCCAAGTTTGTGGTTTAAGAAAAAAATTGAGAAAAGGAAAAAAAAAAAAAAAAGAAAAACAACTTGCCTCCATGTTTTATTTTGATTTTGTACTTTTTTTATTTTTCTGCTGATGTACGTCTGTGTATGACTATCAATGCGTGTGTCAGTGATTAATACTGTATATCTGGTGTTCTCTAAGGTGGAAAAGTGGAAGATGTCCTAGTTTGGTTTCTTTTCTTCTCTGCTCTTCAGACCCTGCACAGTTCCTGTGGGTGTTTCACAACTATGCCAGAGAATGGTTGGTTTGGTTTCTTTGTTTTTAGCGACTGCTGAATGTGATTTTACTGAGAGAAGCGGTGTGGACTGGCTTTTGTACGGGTTAATTTAAAAAGAAAAGGCCATATTATTTAATTTTGTCTGTTGTTGAAAGTTTAAGCAGATCTGGGTGAGTGGAGCCTTGGTTTCCTGGAGGAGCATTGCCTGGTTGTGGCGCCTCAGCGGCTTTTGTAGAAACCTCGCTCACAATCTGACGGATGTAGCCTTTTATTTGCATTTGTCAGGAGTAAATGACCAAAGCTTCTCAACGTTTGATGGATCTCATATGCAAACCTCACCGTGTAATGTAGCGGCCCGTGTGTTCTCTCCTGCCCCCCCCCCCATCCCCAAAGCTAGCTCGGTACAGTGGCCCCGCCCCCTTTACCAATGAAGCATTTTTGTGCCTGAAGTGTCAATCACTCGTTTACAGGAAAGAAAGCAACCACCATTTGCAACCAGTAGCTATGCACCTTACTGAAGAGAGCATTTGATCGGGACCGCTAACGTCCACCCAAACCGCCCTCAGCGAATTTAGCCTGTCTGGTGACCTTTCTCAGCTTTTAATCTCATGTTTTGGGAGGACAAAACAAGGACTTTTTTTCCATTCAGTAAATCCTTTCTATACCAAACTTCAGGTGCCTCGTGTACATATGTTCTGCCGTGACGCGTGCTCAGCAATGACCCTGTTTCCGGGGTTTCTCTTTTGTTTTCCTTTTAAAGAAAAGCCTTTTTTCAACTTTCTAAAAACTTGTATTTTAAATGACTTTTTTACACACGTAGAATATTAATCAGATGATTCCAGGAATTTGCAAATACAATCTAATTTTGCACTTTATATGAGATTTGCTCAGAGTGAAAAGGCCATCAGAACCACATCCCATAATTTCCCCCGGGGAACCTTTGTGCGTGAAAACCAGCTCAGGTTCTCGCAGGAACCACCTGAGTGGGGCAGGAAAAGCCCACCTATGCCAGTCTTCTTCAGGTGACCCCGCCCCCTCCGCCGCTGCCCGGCCTGTCGGGACCTTTTTGGGCGGTCGCCGGCTCCGCCCGCAGCTCTGATGGCGTTCGTCCTCGGACCCGGGCGGAGCGGCGCCGCGCGCGTGCGCGAGGCTTCGTCTCTAGCAACAGTTGTGCCCTGACCTACAGGAACGCACGCGAACGTGTCTCGTCTCCTCCCAACGTCACGCTCCCTCGTGCGTAGCGAGTGTGTCGGCGTCCTGGTGAGCAGGCGGAACAAACCCGTTTGACAGATGAAAGGTCGTCCGTGAGTCGCTTTGATCCAGTTTCCGCACTTCCCGAGTCCAGGCAGTCGGGTGCCGGCGCACCGCTGAGACTCTCCACTCCCACGCATTCCTCGATGATGGTTTCAGAACCGACCTCTCGGTGGAGGAGGCCGCAGCTGTGGCGTGTTGGAAGTGGCGCCGCGTCGGGGCTCGACGGGGCGTCAGACTTTTGGTCGACTCACCACTTTGTCCTGTTTGTAGAGGCGGGAATGCTCTCTGGGACCAGAGAAAAATGACCAAGGTTCCACTTTTACCCTTGTATAAATTAATATAAATAAATATATATAAATATATATGATACAATTTACTCAATTTTGTCCAGTTTTGTATATTACACTCATGTAAAGTTTGTTTTTAAGAGGCATCGGAGCAGCTATTAAAAGACTATGAGTGACAATGTTGTTCTGGGAGAATTTTATGCATGTTCTATTTTCTCTTCTGTCTGAAAGAGCCCCCCCCCCCCCCCCCGGTTATTTGGAATGTAACAGACAATCAGTCTCAGTCCGGGTCCGAGGGCCCCGAAGGCTGAGAGACAAACACAACTCAAACTCTCTTTGCATCGACTGGACGTTTAACTTTGGAGGTTTGTTCATTCAGATGTTTGTGGCTGCTTAAGTTTACACACACACACACACACACACCACACACACACACACACACACACACACACACCTGTCCTACACTCAGAACACAACCACCTCGTGCATTTGATCCCTCTGCGTTTGTCTTTGTTCCGAGTTGAGGACGCCAACCTCGAGGAAATGATGCTTTGACTAACAAACCTGTAACATCTATGAATGTGGGAATGCGACACATTGCAATAAAAGCACCATTTGAAATGCAGCACGTTGCCGCTGCGTCTTTGATTTATTGCTGCGGCTGTTGATGTTCTCCGGTTTGCTCGTCCTTCCAGGTCCATCGGCCGTCGAGTTTTGTTTTTCAAGCAGTTGAAAGTAGTAAATCAGTTAACGAGAAGCTTAGTTGGGCATTTTAAAGCCACTTCTGGTTTGGATTGAGTCTTTTGACCCCCCCCCCCGCGAAGGGAAAGGGGCGTGGTTACTTTGTACTTGACATAGAATAAAATGGGCTTTTAAGCAGTTTGTGACCATTTAATTTAGGTTAAAAAAGCAAATGTGTGGAGTCAGAAATATTTACAAAAGTGCGTCACTCAGAAAAATGCTAGCAAACCAAGTGGAGGGGATCCAAACGCAGCAGAACCGCTGCAGGACGAGACGGTTCGGGACCTCAAAATGCCCCAGTATCAATGGTTCCATCCGCTCTGGACCCAGGAGCTGCGGAGGTCCGGGTCTACATCTGAGTCTGGCACATGATCTTGGTGCTGGTGTTCTCAGCGTTCTCCTGAGTCAGGGTGGGGTGCATGTGTTCGTGGCGCTCTACGATGGGGTAGGTGACGGCGGCCAGCACCAGGACCCCCAGCATGATGTAGAGTTTATACTCCAGGCACAGGAAGCTGCTGTAGGCGAAGGAGATGACGAAGCCCAGCGACTCCCACATCCGGTAGTTGGCGAACGCCGCTTCCTTGTCTCGTGGGAAGAGGATCCCATAAAGAGCTGCGGGACACATCACAGCAAAGTGAGTCCAGTCTTCGGACACAGACATCGTCCAGCGCGGCGTAAACAACGTTATACTGTCACGTTACGGGATCGGTTCACTTTTAGGTGTTTTTTACAGCTAAATATCAAAACATTCACTGTCTCGGTTCTTGTGTGCACCTGCAAAGGATGATGGGATATATTTGCTTGAAGGAACCATCACTTACACACTGAGGGCAATAATCAGGATGCAGTGGTCCTCACACCCTAGTTAGTGCCCTATATAGGGAGTAGGGCCCCTCCCTCCCTCCCTCCCCAACAGTTAATGTGCTATTTTGGACCGATGCTAGCGGTGACGGGGTCTGTTGTGCTCTTCTCACCGTTGGTCTGTGTTTGCCAGACGGCGTCAGCCATGCCCCAGAGAGCAGCCAGCAGAAAGAAGACATGGAGCTGTTTGGGATCAGGCTTCCAGAGCAGGAAGGTGATGATGCAGGAGAGGTTCGTCGCTGCAGCTGAACCATGCACAGATTGGAAGAATTAGCAGAATTAGAGCGGGACATGATGCTGTAGCACGTTCCTGAGAAGGAGGAGAGGGAAAGGTTTACCCAGACACATGAGGGCGGCTCTCCCCGTGTATCGAGCCAGTCTCCCGAAGAGGAACGAGGAGATGGAATTAGTTGCTCCGAAGCACATCATCACAAAGCCAATGTAATGGATCCCCAACGCGCACGTCACATAGTTCTGTGGAGGAGCAGAACAATTCCAGACTTCAGTCACCCGGAACATTTTGTCTAAAGCCAAATTTCCATCTACAACGGGGGTGTTGAACCCAAGTCCTCAAGGGCCGTAATCCAACCAGGTTTTCTAACCGACTCGACAGAATCTCACACCTTCGTCTTCCACTTGCTGAAGCGGGAGAACAGAAAACCTGAGGTGATTGGATCCCTCGAGGACCGGGTCTCGCCCCCCATCTAGAACATCGAAACCACGTCAGGGTGCCTGCCTTGGTGTACTCCCCCGACAGGAAGCTCTGCTCGAAGCCGCTGTACATGGTGAGGGGGATGACCAGCAGCAGCCTCCAGTCCTTCAGCAGTCGGAACGTGGCCAGGAAGGTCTTGCAGAAGGGCTCCCGTTTCTCTCTGAACCGGGAGGCTCGGTCCCGGTCGATGTCGTCCAGGAACACGGCCACGATGAGCATGGCCAGCACCCCGGCGCCTACACACACACACACACACTCACAGGTTACGTGTGAGGCGGTTCTCCTCCGACGCCGTCACGGTTGTGCCCGTACCGATGTAACAGCCGAGGAGCGTCTGCACGACTTCCTGTGCAGGCCTGGGGGTGGTGCCGTTGCTCTGGACGACCAGGCCACACTCGGTCACTCCGCAGGTCCTCAGTTGCTCCTCTGGGATTTCAGCTGTAAACACACAAACACGCTTGACATCTTGGCTCGTGCCTCCAGTTTATTGGTGCTCTTCTCACGATGAGGAGAAGCGAGCGAGTAACGGCGATGATGGCGACGTGAAGCTTCAGGTGCCAACGGAGTCGAGCAGAGCTAAGATAGGCCGGGATCATCGCCACAGTTCCAGTGGAACACACGTTTACCATTCCAGACGTACAGAAGCCGCCGCAGCAGTTGGACCTTGGACGTGGGTGTTTGGACCGGCGCCATCGCGCTGCTGTCGTGATTAGTGCCGTTCGGAACGGACTTTGAGTACTCTTTGTTTGGTGGCGATGACCCGCTCATTTACTGTAATCAGTTCTTTAGGATATCGGCTTCATCTGCTTCAGTGCAAAGCTGATCAGGCTTGTTACGTTACCACGGTAACACAACACCCCCCCTCCGCCCTTCCCAGCCCCGGTCCGCACCTATTTTGGTGTCCTGTCCGAAAATGAGCGACGACATGAGGTTTCCCCACACGCCCGACGACTGGAAGATGAAGAAGAAGATGCCGAAGTACTGGTTGATGACGTCGGGGGCGCGTTTTCCTTGGGCGGCGGCCTGAGTGTTGCCGGAGATGGTCAGGTACGTGCACTTGGCCGACCACAGGGGAGCGCCGCCCAACCCCAGGATCACCGAGGTGGGCATGAGAGTGTACCTGGGAGAGAAACGGTAACCGCTGTTACGCTGTTTGGACCTTTCCGATGGTTTTTGCTGGAGTTACCATCCAGGGTAGAGGTTTCCCAGCGAGTAGGAGACGTAGCAGCCCATCCCCGCCACCACCGTCCACTTACAGCCCAGGTTTTTGATCATGATGGGCGGCAGGAACATGGAGGAGATGATGATGGAGGCATAGATGATGCTCAGAGAGGCTACGCCCATCCCCTCCTCTGCATTCAGGCTGCTCTGCACCAGCGAAGGGGGGACAAACGGGTTTAATGGAGCTCTGGTTTCTGGGAAATCTCACATCCGATGCACATTATTAAGGAAAACAGATCATTACACGGATCAAACGTGCTGTCGGAGAGCCAGGGTCAGGCTGGGATTAAAAAAGGGCTGCTTCTCTTCTATTTTAGAAATGGAAATGCTTTAATCTGCTCAGGAGAACTCAAGTGTCTGCTGTGGTTCAGCTATTCGGAGATCATAGATTGAAAGATTAATAAATGCAGCTATGGGGAATATTAAAAAATCATCATTTGCTAATTTTCCTGACCTGTAAGTTCTGCAGGCCTCCAGCAGCCATGAACAGAAACAGGAAGCCGACTGACACCACCAGGACGTTCTTCAGGTTCCTGCTGAGCATGGTGGCCTCCGGGAAATCTTCAGGGTAAACTTCAAGAATCGGGAAAACAAAGTTCCAAAAAACTGAGTCGCTTGTCAGGAAGTCGCAGCAGCAGCCCGATAACTTTCTGCCTGTGACAGGACGTTAATTCACTACTAATCGCTTCAAGGAGAACAAAGTCCATCACACCCCCCCACAGGGCTCCAGCCCAGATTGCGACATCTCGTAAACGCTGCCCCCCTTTTTACAAGAGTGGGGTCAGAACTTCCACAGCAGCAGATTATTGATGAATAAGAGGTGGAATCTCCGTCCCCTCGGATGATTTTTCCCTGGGATGATCAAGACGGAGCTGGGTCCCGTCGGGAAACCTCAGCAATAACAATAATAATCTGAGCGTCCCAACCTGGAGTTGTAAAGGCACCTTTAATGGTGGTTCGGCCCTCCGATAACGTTGCTGGTTTATATCCATTATGTAATTTGTCCTCACGACTGAACACGTTTGTCTTAACGTGGTGTTTTTCTGTTTTGGGGTGTTTGACAATCAGAACAGACAAAAACTGTTGATGACAGGAGGTGGAGAACATAGTTGAAACGAGCTGACCACAGGCAGCAGAGATCACATTTGGATGTGGTTCGGGTCATTTTCATACAAGAATTTATTCCTGATCCATCAAAAGTCGAAACAGTCAAAACACAAGTCGTTCTAATCCAAAATAGGAACCTTGGGTACACAACAGTCATTTTATACAGACTACTGGTCATTAAACATGCAGGTGAAAGCTGCCTATGGAATCACTTTGTTATATAAGGATGGTTTATTATGTGTTACGCAGTGTTGTTGAAAGTCAAGTCTTGAAGCTGATCACATGGTGTGTTTTGCCTTTTAATCACTAGTAGAACATTTACTACACTTACATGGCTTTGGCTTTTTTGCGTTTCCATCCGTGCAAAGGATTATGGGTATTTTTGTGCCCCCCACCTGTGGATCTTCTTTACTGTGCCATTTGGCGCCCCCTGTCGGATCAATGCTGGTACCGCAGGTCTCAGCCGAAGTGCCTTATCATTCCTGTTTGTGGGAACAGTTCCCAGCTGTGCTGCTGCAACAACTGAGTAAACTAATGATCAACGCTTTAGTAACCGTACATCTAGTAATAGTTAATTAATAATAATGTCATAGCGGTGATGTGACATGTTGAGCGGAGACTGGAAAACCAAAGGTCGTGTGAACACGTGTAGAACAACTTTAGTCTAAAACTCTAAGGAGAAACATTTGCGCAGTGATGAGTTTAGCAGTGATGAATAAATGAGGATGAAAGGGTTAAGGTTAGGGTTAAGGTTAGGGTTAAGGTTAGGGTTAGGGATGAAAGTCGCGCAGGTCCATGAAAATACTTGGATAAGTTACATGAAATATCCAAAAATGTCGTCCAGAAGGAGAAAGTGAGCATCGCTAAACTGTCAAAATCTCCAGACTTCCATTTGAAAAGGTGGAAACACAGAAAGAAGAAAGAGAGAAGCACTCGGTGGGGCTGTCGTGGAGCTCGTGAATCCCGCACATCCCGTTATTTCCCCGCGTTTCCCCGCATCTCGGCGCGGCTGCAGCAGAACTCTGCTCGGACCTCAAACATGGACGTAACCGTCTCACCTTTGCTGAAGAGGTCAGAGTGGATTTTACTGTCGTAAAGAAACCACATTCCAGCGTGCAGGTCTTCATCCATGTCTCTGCCTTCCCTCTGCGTCTCCATCTCTCACACGCCCGCGTGCACTCCCTCCTCGTGCTATTTGCTAGATGAACCCCTCAGCTTAACGCCTATTGTCGCGATTTGGCATCACACCTCTTCCATTCCAAATGCAGCCAAAACGGTGTCTTTATTCCTCCAGTGCCGGTTGATGCATTAAGAGCACATACCTAGGAACCTTTTACATGCACTAGTTTCCCACGGCACACGTTCGGGGGAACACCACAGCCTGTTCCCGGTACTCATGCAACGCTCGCATCTTTAGATCGCAAACCTGAAAATATTTGACCTATTTGAGGTTAGTTGTGCGAAGAGAAAAATGTGCTGCCTTCTGGGGTACTTGTATGGCTAAAATAAGGAGGTAGAGTACCCACGAAAACTATTTTTGAAGGTTTGAAGAATTATTTGTCGCGAATTTCTTCCCACGTGGGAAGAAATAAAACATTTCATTCATTTCCGTGGCCACACAATGACGACGGGCCTTTCAAAATCAGGTTAGTTATTGACTCACTTCTCCCCAAATTTCAGGCTCTCCCTCAACTATAAATATGATGTGTTGATGAGCAAATGGTTCCATTCAAGGCAGATCGGCCCTGATGCAGAACTTCCCCACAAAGCCCAACAAATGGGGATACCAAATGGGTGTGCACAAGGTCTGGTGCCTTCGTTGACAGGGGAAGGTGATCCTGCCCCGGGCCAAACGGACCCTGGAGCCGGTGGGAACGTTGTGCTGAAACGTGCACGTTATCCATGAAAATGTCCAGATAAAGAAGGATGGAGGAGCATCTGAGGAGCAGCAGGCTAACGTGGACACACGAGTCGTCAGGGGCGATTGTTGCCAGCACGGTAGCCAGTGCCCAGCCTGTTTCCATCATATGATGGGATGGAAAACTGAAGGAACATGTCTGGAATGCCCGAGCATCACCAGCCTGAACAAGGTGCCTCTGCCTGTGTGACATTCCCAGCAGCAGGAGTTAAGGAGCAGGTTGTGTTTGATGCCAGTGGCTGTTACAGGAATAAAGAAGCTTCATTCCTGAGATGGGAACAGGTGGTTTTTACCCTTATTGCCTGCTAATTTGCATCATAGCTACATTTATATCCATTTGATGTCTTATACTCAAATAACACTCAATTTAGCATCGACTTAAAAGCAAAAACACACCAAATTATTATTTTCTTTTTTTAAATAATTGGAAATAGATTCAGGCATTAAGGGGTTAAACCAGGAGCTCCAGTTGGGCGGGTTCCCAAGGACATACCGAACGCTTATCTCATTTCCTTTGTATCTTTGTTTAGACTTTTTCAAGACATGTTTTCACACGGATAAAAAAGCCAGAATTAGCCAAAAGGCCCGTTTTCATCTGCAGTCACGATGTTAAAAACACTCAAATATATTTAAAGAGTAAAAACGTGGTGAGACACGTGACCCGGCACCGATGCAGCGCACGACACACAAAACCCACAACACAAGATACACACGCACAGATACACACTCAAACACTCGCTGCACCATCGGGAACGTCGGTGCTGGCCGACATCGTGGTGTTTTGGTGACGGTCTCGGACCTCCGTTTCATCCAATTTGCATTAGTTTGGGTTTTTTGGGAACTACCTCATAGTTTTTCAATAGAATTCCAGGTTCTTATTTCTCAATGAGATAACTTCAAAGAGTTGCTTTCATCTGTATCACGTCATTCTTTTTAGCCTTTAGTTTAATTATTCATGCAAATTGTAGAATAAGTTGGATTTTGTTGGCAAATTTAGAAAATTCCTGATCTAGATTTTTGCCTGTGAGTCATTCATCCCAGTTTTCTTCGTGGATCGAATCTTGGAAATGTTGCTGTTCCTGTTTTGGGATCGTGTAGGATTCAGTAGTGGCCCAGGGTTCGAAGCGCCTTTCATTTATTTTTCTTGTGACCATTAAAAGATTGTGATCAGACAAGCCTGTCAGCATGTGGTCTGATTCCAGATCCTCTCTGGCCTGTTGGGAGAAGCGAGATCCGTGTGAGTCCTGGTGGAGTTTGGAATTCTAGTTAATTACCTGAGTCTGTCCTTACACCCACAACCTTTTTCCTAACTTTAGTAACTTCCCATTGAACACGTTCTCCCTGAGCCTGCGTGGGTTCTCTCCGGTCCTCCGGCTTCCTCCCACAATCCAAAGACTTGCATGATTGGGGATTAGGCTCATTGGAAACTCTAAATTGCCCGTAGGTGTGAGTGTGAGAGAGAATGGTTGTGTCTACACGTGTTAGCCCTGCGATCGACTGGCGTCCGGTCCAGGGTGCTGGGATAGGCTCCAGCCCCCCCGCGACCCTTAGTGGAGGAACAAGCGGTAGAGAGTGAGTGAGTAGTTCACATTTACATGTGTTAGCTAAGCTCAGTTAGCATCTAAATAGTTTCCATCACGTGACATATAACCCACGTAATACTTCTCAGTAATTATTATTATTCTTGTTGTGGGAGGAAATAATGAGAGATGTCACCAGACTGACGTCAGGCTCATTCTGTAAAGAATAGCAGCCCATTGAAATGGTTAATTCTGCTGCTTTAACAGAAGTGTGTGCGTGCGTGCGTGCGTGTGCGTGTGTGTGTGAGAGAGAGAGACCTCTTCCATTTTCAGTTGTATTTTCATGTTTCTTTCTTGTTTTCTTCGTTTTAGCTTTTAATTGCTTTTAATTCCGGATTATTCCAAAAGTGTAAAACTAATTATGAACTATCCAGCATGTCACAGGTGTTGGCCTGGTAACATGACCGTGAACATCGAGGGTTTAATGTCCTGCAGCGTTGGAGTCCGTTTAATCTCGGAGTTCTTCAGTTCGGGTGCGGCCCAGCAGGGGGCGCTCTACTCCGTCTGTTTAATGAGATCAGCTCTGAGCTCAAAGTTCTGCAGGTTTCTTAAAAACCACCAAGATCAGGAAAATTTAGAGTTTTTAATCTTTCTGGCAGTGTTAAAAGTAAAGTTAGAGATTTGAATGAGGCATTGACTCTTGAGCTGGGTCACAGTCTGGTCCCAGCGTCCCCCGTCCGGTCCCAGAGTCCCCTGGTCCGGTCCCAGCGTCCCCCGGTCCGGTCCCAGAGTCCCCCGGTCCGGTCCCAGCGTCCCCCGGTCCGGTCCCAGAGTCTCCCGGTCCGGTCCCAGCGTCCCCCGGTCCGGTCCCAGAGTCCCCCGGTCCGTCCCAGCGTCCCCCGGTCCGGTCCCAGAGTCCCCCGGTCCGGTCCCAGCGTCCCCTGTTCTGGTCCCAGAGTCCCCCGGTCCGGTCCCAGCGTCCCCCGGTCCGGTCCCAGCGTCCCCCGGTCCGGTCCCAGAGTCCCCTGGTCCTGTACCTGTCTGGCTGCTCGTGGGAAGAAAACAATCCTGACACACATTCTTTTGGTGCTGCAAACTCTCCCAGTTCTCTTCCAGTCCTTCCTCCCTCGCCCCCAAATCCCTCCTGGAATCTCAGACCTGTGTGTGAACCAGAGTCAGAGTTCCTGGAACACTGAGCCTGATCCGGCCGCTCCCATGACCAAACAGGCCTCCAGGTCCCGTATTTCCCTCTGAGCCCAGAAAAACCCAGATCTGCCTGTAGGACCCACTCCCACCTCCTGGTGCTGAAGAGCCTGCAGAGCAACAGTCGCTGGTGGTCTGTTACCAATCAAACTAGGAGGAGTGCACACACACACACACACGCACACAGACACACACACACACTCACACGTACACACACACACACGCTCACACACATCTGATTTTAATAAAGCACAGACATTCTTCCAAGCCATAAATAATAAAGACTTCCAGCCAAATAGATGTTTGTAATCAGTAATTAAATTTTGATTGTTCAAAGGTGGAGAAACAGGGACAAACATGTCAACCCAGACTGAAATTAAAATATATGTGGTCGAAGTTTCTATTTGTTCATTTATTTCAGTGCCATAAAAGTCAGGTTGGAACCAACTTGACCAAGATGCTTTAAAACCCGATTGTTGTGTCACCGTTTCCCCGACGACCCGAGACTTCCTGATGACGTCATTCCAACCTGCTCAGTCAGAAAATGGAATTAAAAGGTGCTTGGTCGTTATCGCAGCCCTGCAGAGCAAAGAGGGGGGGGTCTGGAGGAGGGAGGAGGTCTGGGGGGTCTGGAGGTGGGAGGAGGTCTGGATCCATCCATGGAGTCTCAGGATAAGAGGCAGGAATAGATGCTTGTGAATAATTATTGAAGTTGCAGCTTCACAATCCCAGTATTCCCAGTATTCCCAGTGTCGGCAGCAGACTCTGACTCCAGGCTTCAGCAGCTTCTGGCGTCATCACCCCCCCCCCCCCCCCCCAACACAGGGAGGTGTCAGTCTGCTCCTGTCACCGTGACACATGCGAGCTGAGCTCATTCACCACACAGGCTCCATGGTTCCATGATCAGACGCTCAACGGCAGCAGGATCACAAGGACCACCTGGTTCTGCAGGCATCGAGCTGAACATTCATGAATGATTATTGTTCTTTTCAATGAAATGTTGAGTTGAACACCGACAGTCTGGATGCTCGATGTGCACGAGATCCTGCTGCTCTCCTCAGCCTCCTCAGGTCAACAGCTGAAGACCTCACCTGACTGGCTGCTGGGGTGTGTTCTGGTCCATGGACCAAAGTATGCATTTTACTAGCAAAGTGAGGACATCTTGGTTGCTCCTCACACTGAAATGTCTGTTTGAGGGTTGGAGCTGGGTTTAGGTTGGGGTTAGGCGTGGTTAGGGTTAGGGCTAGAGAATGTGTGTGTGTGTGTGTGTGTGCGTGTGTGTGTGTGTGTGTGTGTGTGAGAGCGACAGACACCAGACATCCATTGTTGTATGTTTGCTGACATGGTGCATCCTTCATGGCGGAGCACAATGAACGGGCGATGTAGAGGTGCTGAGCACAACACTCCACGGCTTTATTTAGCTGAATGCCTCCCCCCCCCACCCCCACCCCCCCCCCCCCCCCACCCCCCTCTGACGTGCACACCCATCTAGGACAGCTACAGAAAGATGCAGCTTTTTTTAATGCTTTTTGCAGCTCCTGCTATATTTGATCACATGGGGGGAGGGTCATGCGTTTTTATGTATTTTTAAATCTAAAGTAAATACAGCGCTCGCTGGATCGGACAGAGGGAACTTCGCTGCCTGAACGCGTTGACCTGGACCTTCTGACACCGTTTGTAAATGAGCGACAACATCCAGCTGTTGGCAGATGTCGGTGTTGCCACTGCTGGGAGAACAAAGCTCAGGCCTTTCATCTCCTCATAGCCACGTCGCCCATTTCCAATGTTCTGCAGGTTAATCTGAACAGAACCTGAACAAAAACAGACGGCGGCGCTGGAATTTCCGGCAGCGCTCACGTTGGCCTAAAGTTCCTGCGACGCCTCCGGAGCTCCGAGCAGCTGCAGAACAAACAACTGTGTTCCTGCGTTTCTCTCAGACTCCATCAGCAGAAAGCGGAGGAGTATCAAGATTGAGTTCGAGAACATCGCCCGCTCGCTCGGCGGCTCCGTGAGGAGCGAGAGATGATGACAAAAGAACTCGCCGTCAGAAAAAACTGCCATGAATTATTCAGGCCTCCATTGTGTTCCCTCCATTTATCTCTCAAGCCTCCTTTCTCTCACACACGCTGGAAGCTGCCTGAAGATGTGTGTGTGTGTGTGTGAGTGTGTGTGTGTGTGTGAGCGTGTGTGTGTGTGTGTGTCGGGGGGGTGTTGCTGTTCTCACATTCTTGTGAAGACCCTGTTTAAGTGCTGTGTCACAGTTCAATGGTACCCCCCCCCCCCCCACACACACACACACACACACTTTAATTAGCCTGATAATTAGACAAGCACATTGCAGTTGCCAGCCTGCAGCCGAGGACTGTGGGAAACGTAGGCCGTCTGAGCGACTCCTTTATGGCAGCGATGGCGAACGACCAGGAATGCTGTGAGGCTTTTCTGAGGAGGGAGGATGAAAGGAGCGGTTGGGAGGTTGACAGTCATTCCTGTTTGATTCAAGATTCAAGATGCACTTTATTCGTCTCCGTATGGAAATTGAATTGATGGAAGCTGAGATCTGCTGCTATTTTATAATTGGAGGAAATTCAAGTGGACGGTGCAGATGTGAAACTTTTGGTTCGATTCAACTTTCTTAACAAAGCGTCTGTTTCAGTCAGGATTGTCTCCAGGTGCTTTACAGAACCCCCCCGAGCCTGAACCCCCCCAAATTAGCCCTCTGATAGGCCCTCCTATGGGGGGACCCTCCAAACACACCAGTTTATTCACAGAACGTGTGGGCTTCTCCCGATCTCCAGAGCTACGCAGGTGAGCACAACTCCTTTAGGAGCCCAAAGGACAGCAAACAGCTCAGAGCGCTCCTCAATTAGCTCATCGACGCCTCTGGTGAAGAAATTACACAGACAAATGTCTTTCATTTATTTGTGACATAATATTTCGATATATTGTCTGTTGCCACTAGGGAATACCTGTTTCCATGGAGATAACCTTTACAAACACACATTCTGGTCAGGTGTTTACACTGATTTTGATCGGGAAACATTGTAGCTGTAATATGACGGGCGATTAGCGTCCGTCTTACCTGCCGTTGTGCAGAGCTTAGAACTACAATATTAGCATGCTATCCAAAGCCAGCTGCTAAAGTCCCTGTTTTCAGGATCGGGCCACACCGCTGACACGCCACAAACTGGTTCCTTCTGCTTACTCAGTTTCTCTCGACACTGTTGAGGCGGCAGGAACGCAGGTACGGCAGCTTTTGGTCGGCTCAGGAACTGGTCCGACAGGCAGGACGGCCCTCGGTCTGCATCTTATCTCCGCTCTGACACACAACAGACGGATGTTTGGGAGCCGTCGTCAGCCTGACTCATCGGCGAGGATGTTTCAATCGCCACGGAAACAAGAATGTGAACAGCGGTTCACATGCGTATTCAGTTGTCTGTTTAGGTGTGTGTGTGTGTGTGTGTGTGTGTTTCCATTCTGTGTTTCTGCATCAGGAAATCTGACCTAATGAAGTAGCACTGGTGGAGAACACACCACCCTGTGCACACACACACACACACACACACACCCTTCTCCATCACATTACATTCCATCATGCTGCTCCGTTGTGCTGAACGTCACACTTTGTTACGCTAGTTTCTGTTAAGCCGCATGCTTTTGTAACTTGGGTGACAAAGATAGGAAAAAATGATCAAACACACACTGGTGACACTACGTAAACCAAACGTGAGTAAATCATTGTTGCAACAGTGTAGAGACGGATGCCTGCCGTTATTATGGGATGTGTTGTTGCCTCTAACCCATGACCCGGTGAGGTTCTGTAGCAGAGTGAGAGCAGGACTGAGCCTCAGATCTGGGAGGCAGTCGGCACCCGGTGGTTCCCAGACCTGCGCTGGTCGACCACAGATGCTGCTCAGGAGGCCACAGATGCTGCTCAGGAGGCCACAGATGCTGCCCAGGAGGCCACAGATGCTGCCCAGGAGGCCACAGATGCTGCCCAGGAGGCCACAGATGCTGCTCAGGAGGCCACAGATGCTGCCAGGAGGCCACAGATGCTGCCCAGGAGGCCACAGATGCTGCTCAGGAGGCCACAGATGCTGCCCAGGAGGCCACAGATGCTGCCCAGGAGGCCACAGATGCTGCCAGGAGGCCACAGATGCTGCCAGGAGGCCACAGATGCTGCCCAGGAGGCCCATCTGGCCTCACAGGCTGTTCCCCCGTCAGGACGACTGTTGCATCGAGAGGAAACGGGTTTGTACGAGCGTTTGGGCGCCCGAACCGAAGGAAAGACAGCAGCACCGACTCTGGTGTCCTGTCGTGCTCGCTCGGTGTGTTTGTCACCATCCCAGCGCGTGACGTTAGCGTGTGTCGGCCATCGCTGCTGCCACGGCCTGGAACCGCCTCCTCCACACATGCCCCCCGACACTAATGCTCGGCTCGGCTCGGCTCGGCTCGGCCCGACAGCACCAGACAGCCCAGTTCCACCAGGTTATTCCAGCCCCCGGCCCTGCAAAACAATGATGCAGCTACAGTCGCCGAGTTTGATCTCTGATGATTCCTGATGTGTTGGACACATAAATGAAAATGAACAAATAAAATGTGTTAAATAATAAAACACATAAGAATATTATTTTCTATCCAATAGCTGGTTGTGACGTTTAATGAATGTGAGACAGAAACGGAACGTGAATCATCCCTCAAACGACTCTTCAGCCTCAGCTGGTCGTGTTGTGTCGTGTGTCAGGCTGCATGAAGAGGAGCCGGACAGGAAAGGGATCAGGAAACACAGCAGTTCCTAAAAGTGTGTGTGTGTGTGAGTGTGAGTGTGTGTGTGTGTGTGTGAGTGAGTGTGTGTGAGTGTGTGTGTGTGTGTGTGAGTGTGAGTGAGTGTGTGTGTGAGTGTGAGTGAGTGTGTGTGTGTGTGTGAGTGCGAGTGAGTGGTCCATCGGCCCAGAGTGGGACACCTTGCCCTACTTCTGCTGTTGGAGCTTGGTTTTGTCCAATTCCTCCACTCCTCCCTCCACCTCCACACGCATCCTGTAGGGACACATTTCACACCAGGGCAGATGTTTCCTGCTGCACCGTGTGGGAGAGAGAAAAGGCCATAGATGGCGAGAACACAACAGGAAGAGAGAAAGGCGTGTGGATAGATAACCCTCTGAGTCAAACGCTCACCCATCACACAGGCCTAAAATTAAACCCCCCGTTCAGCAAGTCCGGACAGACGCCAGGTTCCATCCGTCTAATTATATTTTGACTCGTTAGGTTGATGGCATCAAACCTCAGGAATGTTGCGGTTTGATGGGAGATGTTCTGTCTGCTCTCACTGAGCGGCTGAGGCCCTAAACCTTCTCCCCTCTTTATCTTCCCGAGCTCAATCCGAGACGCTTAAATCCTCCTCGCAGCAGAAAGTTCTGCTCCCCTCCCAAAGCAGTGGGATAAAGGTGACGTCAGTCCCGCCAGTCTCGACAAAGTACGCACTTTTGATCACAAATGAAAGATAGAAATTCAAACTCACTCTGATACTCGCCTCCTCTTTGTCGACTGTCTGGTTTTTTCCTCAGAGTTTTTATCTTCTGGCAACTTTTAAAGAGCTTTTAGCTCATGGGTCTGTGCCCCACATCACAGCAGGCTCACGGCGTCCTCTACCTTTGTGATTAAGTCCCAGCTCAGGCTCCCATTATCAATGCTCGCTTGTTATCTCTACGCTTTGCTTCCTCCTCCTCCTTTGAGCTAAAGTTTCCACCGTTTAGAACCTGGAAGAATTAGTGACTAAACCAAACAGTGAGCGAGATAAAGGAGGAGGCTTTTCTTTGCTTAATGGTATCAATTATTTTGAAAAGCCAGCAGATAAAGGCGGTTTTGTGTGGTCACAGCGTGACAAAATAGCTGATAGAGTATCGGAGGACAAGGACATCAGAACTGTGACTCACATGTGTGTGTGAAGCGCAGAAGCAGCTTGTGTGTGTGTGTGTGTGTGTGTGTGTGTGAGACTCAACATGACAACATCAGTCAGATAGAGGAAGTGGCTGGGTTATCTGGTGAAGTTGGTTTCCTGTTGAGGTTTCTCACTTCTGCTGCCGATTTCACTCAAATCTCACACGCCCGCAGTGGGAGGAAATGGGTGAGTTAAATCAGAGCGTGTCATCGGGTGCCGTCACTTGGCGGTAGAAGCCCAGAGCAGCACTTCCTGCCGCTCTGACCGTAGATCCAGATCCCTCCCCGCTGTTTCTGTGTGTGTGTGATCAGCTGGTCTGATAAACCGCTTTTTCATTCATTACTCTCACATGGCATCATCACACCCACAGGGTCGGTGGCTGACACGTTCAGAAGAAACCGGCCCCGATCTCGGGACACGGTCACGACACCTCTCACATGGCTCTGATATTTGGTGGCTTTTCTGCATCACACGCAGCTGGGAGATAATTAGGAGTGTTTACAGAGATGAAGCAGATGAGGCTCACACACACACACACACACACACACACACTCGCTATAAAATCTGTGGCTCATAATTTCAACACCTGTAAGTGCGCGTGTGTGCGTGTGAGGGCCTGGGAGTGCTAACCTGGTTAGGGTGCTGGATTAACACACAAAGGTGACCCCCCCCCTCAAAGCAGATGACTATGAAGAAGCTGCGTGTGCACGTCAGCAATAATCCCAATAAATGTAAAGATCAGAGCGGAACCGCGTAAACAAAGTGTGAAAAGGGTTCGAACAACTCGAGGAGACGTTTCCGTGGCCCTCGTCGCTGCCATTTTAACCCGTTTTCCCCACCGAACAGCAGCCTCACGACTCGTGCGCGTCGGGGCTGCAACAGTTAACACTTTGCGCGTGCCCGGGAGGCCATCCAGAGTCCATCGCGAGCGAGCACGGGCACTGGCACGCGGGGGAAGCGCGAGCCAGCGACAGATCAGACAGCAGGTCGGTGAGCGGAGACGAAGCAGCGAGTCCTGGCGACCGAAGCGCCGATCTGAAGCGTTGATTCCTGCGCCGCTGGATTCTTCCGCTGTGGACTAACCTCACCGGACGCTCCGTGGAACGGCGCAGCTCGACGGAGGGCGTCAGGAAGGCTGTCCACCATGTCGGGGAGCAGGGAGGAGGAGAGGAGGAAGCTGGCCGACATCATCAACCACTGGAACGCCAACCGGCTCGACCTGTTCGAGATCAGCCGGCCGACGGAGGTAGGAGGCAGAGGGCAGGAGCAGGAGAGGCCGTGGGCCGGCGCAGGAGAGGCCGTGGGCCGGCGGGGCCTCTGCTGGGTGAATGGCGGACAGGGGCGCCGCTATCGGTTGACACTTGACTTCGAAACGCGTAAAGAAGACGCTGTTGTGGGCAGCGTGTCGAGCCCCCGGGTTCCAAAGTCCCTTGAAAAATGTGCTGATTTACAATGTCACAATAAACACTCAACGTACGGCGGCGCGAAAGGGAAAAATCGAGCCATTTTATACGTGCGTATTTATAATTCACTGTAAATAAACCAAGGGTCGGTTAGCTTCTGGCTGCTATTCGCCTAATTGGTGGAGTAAGTTGGCTAGCTACACCGAAGGGACATTTCCAAAAGTTAGTAGTTATAATGAGTATTTTGTGCTTCTTCATACAAAGTAGGCCGGAACAAAACAACATGCCTGTCCTTGGTTTTCTTCAGGAGTTTGTGTAAATGTGCAAACATGCCTAAGAAACGGTGCATTTCCAGATTTTGAACGGAATCTGGCGTCATGTCCCAATATAACTGCACTGTCCGTGTAGGAACTAGCATGCTAGCTAGCTTGCAAAGGACCTGTGATAGTTGTAGCAAACGTGAACCCTGCCATTATTTCAGATTAGGCCTAACTGCTGGGTTCGCGGGGTAACACACAACATTGCCGTTTAGGACACTAACGTCGAAATAGGTGCAATAGTGTAAATATTAGCTGTGCGTGTTGCTCATGTAGCGGGATGGCGGCGGCGTCCGCAATGGCTGACGAACCCAATAGCACGTCGAGGCTGTTCGCGAGACAATTAGACGAAAGATTAAAACATCAGCAACAAGCTGGGTGTAAAGAGTTGAAAACAGGGCGGCATCAAGCCATCCCAGAATGCCACGGTCGATGCACCGTGCAGCGCACGTCGTGTGGCCCCGCTTTGTCCGCGCTGCGGCTGGAACGAGGCGCTTGGTGACCAGCACTAACTTGACCCATGTTGTGTGATTAACTCGCCCGTCTTGACTTGAGTTGTTAACCGATGTCTCCTTTTCTATCTTCAGGCTGACTGGGGCATTTTTATTGTGTGTGTGACGCCACACCTTTACTGGTGCAGTCATAGTTTTGATCCAAGCTTCTGCTGAGCATTGGTCAGATACAAGGTTCTTAGGCGCCCCCCCCCCAGGGGTGAAGGGGGGCCACAAGGTCCCCTCTCCTCATCCTGAGCCGATTAATCTATGTGGATTGAAGCTGGCCAGCCGTTGGTCAGCGCATGTGTGGGTCAGCACACGTGCACTGATTAAAGTCCTCGTCCATAATTCTCTGCTTATTCCAGGACCACGGTGTCGGAATACTGCTCCGAGTTTCGTATGAAATGATTAAATGGAAGCAGATGTGTGGTCCTCCTTGCAGGGCCACACCCTCCCCATATGTCAGCTGGTCAGCTTGGCCCCCCCCCCCAAAAAAAAAGCTGCACAAGTGTCCTTCACATTGTCTAGACTCCCCCTGAGTGGTTCCGTGCACATTGTTTCTGTGTGCAGAGTTCACACTTTGTAATTAACGGTCTCACACACACACACACACACACACACACACACGCCATCTGATGGCTGTTTTCTTTTTAATCTGAGACCAAACCGACGCTTAGACGTACGAAACCATTCATGTGTCTAAATTAGCCGCGGGGGGGCTGATTAGCGGAGCCCAGCGGTTCGCAAGACTTTTTAATCGGCGTCTGTTGTGTCGTTGGAGCTTATTTTTGAAATTGTAACAGGTATTTATGTCACGTGATGAGGCTTTATACGCGAGAGGCGTCCTTTAGGCACGATGTGTGTTGCACAGCCATGTTTTTATTTTTAGACGGGTTGTGGGAAAGCTGACGTTATTTTTGTGTTAAAGATCTCTCGGATCATAGAGGAGGGAACACGATCACTGAGGGCTTCTGAATACCTGACTTCTGCAGGAATGAGGATAATAACGGTATAAATTGCTGTTAGAATTTACGGCCGTTGTGTTTTTGTGCTTGTAAAGACGGACGTTGTTGAACGAGGGCAGGACGGACTCTGCTCCGCAGCTTTTGTGAGCTAAAGGTTTCCTCAGGGTTTGGGACTGCTGCTGTCCTCCTCACAGTCTGGACACATACGGGCACGTGCACGTGCATTAATGATGGTGAACTTGGCTCCAACAGCAACATTCATGTACCTGGTGACAGGTATGAGGTGTTGGCTGGTATCATTTCCAGTCCATCCTGAAGCTTGAGTGGAGAATGACGCGGCTGTAACGTCGGTTCTTCTGTCTCGGGTGTGACATCACAGGTTTTCACTTTTGTTTAAGCTCCAACCTCCGGAACAATGGCCCGTTTCCCGAACCTGCTCATTCGTCTGCAGCGGAACCTGTTGGTACCGACAGAACGAGCCCGCTTTACCCGGGCTCATGTTCTGACCGGACTGTTTTCAAGGGTGTAAGATAACGAGAACTGTTGGATGTAAACGTGGGATTTGTCCAAATATTAATGTCAGAATTGCAGTTACTGTACAGGCAGCCGCTCATATTTAAGCTGCCCTGGTTTTTGCCGTTTAAACCGTGAATAACAGTAATTCCGTTACATCTGGATCTTTGTAATCGACGTTCCAGTGATGGCGTTGAAGGGTGGCGAGGTCCAGATAGACTCTCGCCCCCACCACAACCTCCCGTGTGACCGCGCTCGCCGTGACGTCGCCGCCTCTCTGCCCGCTTCCCTGCCGCAGGGGAAGCAGGAAGTGTGTGTTATTGGGAGATTGTGGGTTTCCTGTCGTCTAGGTGCAATGATTGGCTCTTCTGAGAGATGTTGATCTGATTTAGTTTTATTTTACCAGCTATTTCCAGTGCTTAGAACGCTCCAATATAAACTGTTGAAGGCAAAAAACTGTGGAACCCTGAGGGCAAAACAAGGTCTGACGGAGAAGAAGCCACCCTGCCACCCATCGGGAATGGAGTGATGAGCAGTGGCCCATTTTCCATGGAACAATTGATGAATTGATCATTGTTCATAGATTTATATTGGAAATATCTCTATGACCTCATGAGAGGTCTCTTAGTATTAATGCTCACCTGTTTCCAGCTCATTTCTACCATCCAAAAACGTTGTAGAGCTTTAAACAACCTGTTCAGTTCCCACCTAACGTGCTGTAGTTCAGTCCACCATTATCCACCATAATAACCAGGGGGGGGTTGTTGACTGTCTGCTGTCTGACTGGAGACTGAAAAGGTCAGTGTGGGTCAAGCAGGTCTGTTTATAGCAGCAGTGATAGTTGCCATAGTAGCGCTCTCTCTGGCCAGAACACAGGAGGCCTGGTCCAGGGAGCTGCTGGTCCAGGGAGCTGCTGGTCCAGGGAGCTGCTGGTCCACGGAGCTGCTGGTCCACGGAGCTGCTGGTCCAGGGAGCTGCTGTCCAGGGAGCTGCTGGTCCAGGGAGCTGCTGGTCCAGGGAGCTGCTGGTCCACGGAGCTGCTGGTCCACGGAGCTGCTGGTCCAGGGAGCTGCTGGTCCAGGGAGCTGCTGGTCCAGGGAGCTGCTGGTCCAGGGAGC
This sequence comes from Takifugu flavidus, assembly GCF_003711565.1. Lineage (NCBI taxonomy): Eukaryota > Metazoa > Chordata > Actinopteri > Tetraodontiformes > Tetraodontidae > Takifugu > Takifugu flavidus. The sequence continues at coordinate 3,956,837 of NC_079538.1, forward strand.
TGCTGGTCCAGGGAGCTGCTGGTCCACGGAGCTGCTGGTCCAGGGAGCTGCTGGTCCACGGAGCTGCTGGTCCACGGAGCTGCTGGTCCAGGGAGCTGCTGGTCTCTCAGCCACAACTACAGCACACGTACACACACACACACACAGACTGTGTTTATATGTTTGCACCCCCCCCCAGCAGCCATGGCCTCACTCCCCATTTCTGCCTCTGTCATCATGTCATGCGGCTGGCTGTGTAACCATGGCAACGCCGTAGCTGTTACAAGGCCTACACACACTCAGGATTTGACAGGCTTGCCAAAGACGTGTGTGGCTGCTTCTCTGTTGACCTGCAATTAGGAGAGTTTGAGTTTCACTTGAGAGAACTGGCGTTTCTGTACGAGGTCAAGGGTCATGACCTGTGGCCATCACCAGACCCAGAACAGACCTGAACGTGTAGCCAGACTGACGAGAACAGCTCCCGGGGCCAGTTCCAGATTGGTACTGATTATATGTGCAGGATTACAGTGATGATCGGAAGGCTGATATGTTCCGTTTCTCCGCCTCAATGGGAGAATCCAACCGTTGTCCAGCCACGCCGCCGCCGCTGGTGTAATTAATGGCGGTCGACCTCCATCTATCGGCTGGTGTCTGTGAGGAAGAAAGATGGGGGTCGCCGAAGACAACCTGGTTATTTATCACCGCTGTTGGTCATGAGTGTGTGAGGACAATAGGCTGAGATGCTTCATGGATTCTTCTTTTTCAACCAAACGTCCCTGATTGAAACCAACATTTACAGAACATGAAGCACCTTTATGACCCTCCAAAGACGCCCGTGTGTGTGTGTGGGGGGGTGTGTGTGTGTCTGTGGGGGTGTTGAAGATCATTCTGGAGGACATGTCATCGTTTCAGGACTCCCTCTGATCCTGGAATCCCTGGAATGCAAATGGAGTTGCATTCCCGACAGGGGAGGTCAGATTGTGTGTGGAAAAGAGGGAAAGCCGCGTTTATTAAACTGGAACACGAAGCCCTGGTTTATGGGCTAGGGTCAGGGTTAGGGCTAGGGTTAGGGTCAGGGTTAGGGCTAGGGTTAGGACTAGGGTTAGGGCTAGGGCTAGGGCTAGGGTCAGGGTCAGGGTTAGGGCTAGGGTTAGGTTAGGTCCTTCTCAGCCAGTGTTGTTGGAGGCGTTTCAAGAAAATGGCCAGAACCTGATGACCGCTGCCGACATGAACGCATCGGCCCAGGCAGGGTTGTGTTGTGTGAGGCACCTGTGGTAAATAGGGCCAGTCTGTCTGTGCGCTGTCCCCTCACACACATTCCTTCCCAGTGATTTGGCCTCTCTTATCTATCTTTTCTCTCCGTCCTCTTGTTCTAAAACAAGCGGCGTATTGTGTGTGCTCAGCAGAGCAGCGCGCCCTAAAAGCCGTGTGTGTTTGTGTGTTTGTCCCAGCCAGCCTGTCAGACCATGTTAATCCCCTCAGAGGCCCTGGTCACCTCCTGCCGGCCTCGCCCTCGCCCCCGCCCCCGCCCCTGCCCCCCTCCCTCTCCATCACCAGCTTCTCAGGCTGCAGATTTGCTCTCCTACCTGTCAGTCAGATCCTTGTCGCCCCCCCCGCCGGCCAATCACATGACCTGATACAGGATCAGACAGCATTCAGGAACCAATGACTCCAAGTGTTTCGCACCGCTCGCTCCCAGTTCCCATGATGCTTTGCATCAGATGATAAATAACTAAAGTGTTGCGTAAGAGGGGAGGACACGCTTCTTTAGTTTTACTGAGATATCGCTGTGGCTACCTTGGTCAGAACACATCACCTGACACCTGATAAAGAAATATAAAGTTTAAAACCACCTCAGAAGTTAAAAGGTCTGGTTGTCACTCCCTTCCAGCAAGCAGAACCCTGCTGGACCCCCACCCCAGCAGAGCTGCCCCCGCCCCACCCACCAGAGGACCTGCTGGAGGCTCTGAAGCACAATAACAGCGTGTGGGAGCCCTCAGGGCCAGGGACTTCCCTCCAGCTGCTCCACCCTCCCACGTTTGTTGATCTTAACTGTCCAGCCCATTTTCCAAGAATCGCCTCAACGCACACGCAGGGAGAAACGTGCACGGTTGCGACACGGCGACGTGTGTGTTGGCTGGACGGTGTCGGTAAAAGAGTCGGCGTAGCTCCTTTATTATTGCAGAAGATCTTTGTAAAATAAGAGCAACTGTTCAGTTAATTAACGAGCTTTTGAGAACGTGTGGAAGGAGCCCCTGATGATCCTCATCCCTGTTGGAATGTCCCCTGGAACGGACCTGGGACAGCAGCTTCTCCTGTCCTGAAGAGCCCGACGATGTCGCCAGCTGCTCGGGACATTTGTGGATCGGACGCGTTGGTGTTATGATGGCTGCAACGGTCACGTCCCTCCGCTGAACATGAACATGTTTGTGAGATCTCACACATTAAAACACAACGATGCAGCTGAGGCAACATTCAGGCTGTTCCCAACCCAAAGCAGGCAGAAGCACCCTCTCAGTTCTCTCCTCTCTCCATGGTTCATTGGTCTGTTTCTTATTTCATCTCCAGTGGATGGTTGGAGACGGTGGTGGTGCAATAGCTCGGCATCTATTGTTGTTGGAGCTGCTCCAGCCTTCTCCAGAGCCAGCATCATTACTAGAGTTGGGACTCTTGGCTCGGAGCAGAAGAGATCAGGAAGGAAAAACAAGGAAGACGACCAGGGTGTTTCTGCGGTTCCTCATTTTCTTTTAACTATTAACTATTTATAGTTTCCTGTGATTGTTGAGTTAATTCTCATGTTCTGCATCAGCGCTTTATTTCTGGCATCGTTATTGTCCAGCGGACATTTGAGACGTGGGTACGGCCAGCCGACCAGCTCCACTGCAACATAACGCCCGTCTACCAGGTGGTTGCCGTAGCAACGCTCACTAGTTTGGTGTTGGGTTACTGTATATGAGTAAGGTGGATCTTTAGATGAGTGCTGTTTTAGTGAGCAAACCAGCGTGATTGGGGTAAAAAGGTGCACGTTGTTGCAGCCTGACCCAGCGGGAGCCAGAAAAGAGAGTCCACAACAAACACCAGCAATTCTGTTACCATCACATGACCTCTGAGTTGGGGTTAATTTGCTGCAAGTTTTAGTTTGTAGATTAGCAGCTTGACATTTACAGGATTAAGCCCCCAAAGGGGGGGAAGTCTTAATTGAACCAGTATGATATTATTGTCATCAAGAGATCGGTAGAGGCCACAGAGCGCCTCCATTAATGAGGCAGAGAGTGATTAAAAATAAAAAGCTACTGGCCCACTGGTCATCATGGAAGCTGTGTGTGTGTGGAGGTGTGTGGTGTGTGTGTGTGTGTGTGTGTGTGTGTGAGAGAGACGGTCTTGCCCCACCTATGGTATCGCTCGCCAGATTAAACTTCGTTAGCCCTAAATCATCTCATTTTTGACTGTTATGCTGATGTTTCCTACAACAGAACGCAGCTGTCTGCCGACCTGATCGCTCGATATTTCACATTTTATTGAATTTGTATAACCGGCCGTAATGGCTTAATTCATCAATCTGATCAATGACGTCTCTTGTTTTAAAACTGCAGACACGCCCGTTGCAAACTGTGCACGGCTCGTTTTGTGTCTGGAGACCTTTCAGTGCACCCAGATGGTTGTTGGTGCGTGGCCGTGCTCCCAGCTGATGATCCGTGGTCCTCAAAGATGTTAAACACGCGTTTAAGCAAATGCGATGTCAGCGCCTTTTCTAAACATATAGATATATAGATATATAGATATAGATGTATAGATAAGTTGTTGCATGCGTTATTTCTTTCTCAGGTTATTTTGATCTGTCTGATTGATCTGTGGAGGGGGTGGACAGGCTCCATTCCGCAGTTGAAACTCACCTGAAACAAAGCAGCTTTTCTTTCCGGCCCTGCGTCAGCGTGCACGTGTCGTTTCCTAACAGAAGACTTTGGTTTCCACATTTTTGAGCTGGTGTGCAAGAAAAGGTTTGGAAATGGTCCGAACCCGTTTCCACGCCGGTGCTGTCAGCAGGTTAAACCAGGGCTGGAGATGCTGAAATAAATGCTGATTTGTCTGTAGTTTGGTTAATTTAATATTGTGGATAAATAATGTTTTTCTGCTTTCCTCTTCTCATCTGTTCTTGTGTCTCTGAAATCTCTGAGATCTGAGTTTCCTCTTCCTGAGGGAGGAATCCCTGTTGAGGCAGGTGGGGCTGCAGTGTGTGTGTGTCTGTGTCTGTGTCTGTGTGTCTGTGTCTGTCTGTGTGTGTGTGTGTGTGTCTGTGTCTGTCTGTGTGTGTCTGTGTCTGTCTGTGTCTGTCTGTGTCTGTCTGTGTGTGTGTGTGTGTCTGTGTCTGTCTGTGTGTGTCTGTGTGTGTGTGTCTCTGTCTGCAGGACAGAAGAGATGATGCACAGCAGCTGGAATCTGTCCTGGCTGCTGAACAACCACCATCCTGAATTCTCATCTCCTCCCTTTTTTAAATTCATTTCGGTGTCGAATATTCCAACTATTTACATCTGGGAAGTTCCCCTTTTCCCAGTGTTTCCAGTCTGCAGGGTCTGTTCAAAAGAACCAGTGTTGGGAAGGAAAAGTTTCAAGCTGGCAACTTCTTGATTAGTAGATTTATCCCCCTCCAATTTACCACTTCATTAACATCAAGTTTATATTGACATCAATATATTTGATTAAAGGGACGTTCCAAACGATAAACCTCATGTAGATTCAGGCTTTTGCCATAGTTGAGCTCCTGAAGCTCCATAGTTGAAGCTCCATAGTTGAGCTCCTGAAGCTCCATAGTTGAGCTCCTGAAGCTCCATAGTTGAGCTCCTGAAGCTCCATAGTTGAGCTCCTGAAGCTCCATAGTTGAGCTCCTGAAGCTGCTGTTCCACAGTTTGCTGTTTGAACTCTCGTTGACCCCGGTGGAGGGTGGCGTAAACCTTCATTTGCTGCCCTCAGCTCCTCCCAGTTGTGCCTCATAATGGCCACAGACACCCTCACTTCTGGCCTCCTGCCTCCATGAGATGATGACTGATGAGCAGAGTTCTGTCGGTCGTGCCGGGTTGTGCCGCTCTGTCTTCTGGGAGTTCTGGAGCACCGCTCGGCTCCCTGCAGATGTCACCCTGTCTCATTAAACCTGATAAATAACAAGAACGCTGGACGTTAATATTCTTCTGAATGTCACGGAAGCGTGAGGCAGCTGTGAGAGCTCCAGAGAATGAGCTCGCTGTGTGCACACTGAAAGATTAAACTAACTTAGGGAGTTTACCAGGTTGACCCATGATTGAAAAGCAGCATCAATCAATGCTAATTCACAAAAACAGCAATCACCAATGAATCCTCAGAGTTCAATATGCTTGGACTAAAAGTCATTTCTGAAGTCGAATGTGCATTAGAGAGCGTATGTATTCATGATGTCTTTGGGACAGACACACTTTCAAGAGTGCAATCGACCCTCGTCAGCTGGAATAATCCGGTCAAACAGCGGTTGTACACACATAATCCTGTTTCAGGCCTACCAGAGACCAGGTGATTTCTTTATCGTGTTATTTAAAGGAGGCCGTCGGGCTGTTTGTACGCTCACACATAGAAAATGATAAAGGACAGACGCCAGGTGGAATCTGACTTTTACAACTAGAAAGTGATCTGAAGTCACACATGCGACCTTTCACCTTTGTCCCTGCAGACCTTTGACACTGGAGCGTTAGTCAGGAAGCCTGACGAGCCAGATTCCCTCTTACCCCGAGGACCCGCCCACGTTCACAGCCTTTATGTGTTTTCCAGCCAGATCTCGGAGCTGCTTTTTCACTGGTGTAGACGTCTATGTTTGGGGCTCTGATATCACTGAAACACTTCCAGGAGAGTTAAAATGGCCTTTCTCCAAATACCTTTGGTCTATAGACGCCAAGCTGAGCACACACTGTGGCCCTTCCTCCCCTCCACCATTCTTATCTAAGTGATAACATCCAGCTACAACATTGCCTGGGTTGTGGTAAATATAGGTCAGTTCGGAAAGTGCCGCTCGCGCTTGAACTGCCCAGAAAGGTCGGCTCCGTCATCTCTGTTTCTATTGTAGATCATTTTTTAGATCATATACCTATTTCTATTTGATTGAATAGAACTTTAATCTTTCTGAAGGAAGGATCAGGAAGCCTGTAAAGCCTTGGCTGGGTTGTGACTCCCTGTGTGAGCAGTTGTGTTTGGACTAAGGTTCACACAGGGCCATAAAACCTCATTACAACTGTTTATGGCTGTAAACTTGTCAGACTATTTCTTGATCATTGCTTTAATATCAAGTCAAAGCGAAGATGTCTGAGCTCAACAGGTCCTGCCGGAGTGTGAACCTTGCTGGTCCCCTGCACTTGAACCACATGTGGTCGGGGGGGGGGGGGGCAAATCCAGTCCTCGAGGGCTGCAGATGAGCCAAGTTTTCTGTCCTACTTGGCAGAAAATGCTTCTCATCTGGGGTAAAAGCGCGGCCTGAAACCCGGCTGGGCCGCAGCCTTTGAGCGCCGCGTTGGGCCCCCCCGCCCAGCTGAACTTGTGCGTTCCTCGCTGTGAGCATGTTGGGCAGCTTGTTAATTATCCAGCGTTGGTGCTTAACGGGGATTTGTTCAGACTGAAGTGGACCAGTGTCGCCACAGTAACAGTTACCAATGCTTGCGCAGGCGTAACAATGGCAACGTTCGCTGACCCACATTCCAGCAGTAAATTACTAAACACACCTCAAACTCTCGCTGAGACCCACCCTCACCTACTATTGAAACTACGCTCATTTTCATTGGCTTTCTCAGGCAGGGACACTTCTGCCGTCACACACGGAAAAGGGAGGGAAATGAATTGTGTTTCAAAGGGAAAAGAGGGCTGGCATCAGCATTCATTACCTTTCAGCCTCTGTTTCCACATCCCCAAATTATCGGTCATGAAGGGTGTGAATTGGAGACAATGGCCACACACTTAGAGCTGATCCATTTAAATAAAGTAGTCTTGCTTCAGATTACCTTGTTACACCTCCCTGTCTTGGCTGTTGGCCACACTAATTGTTTGGTCCTGTAGTAATCTTAATTCTTAAAACTCTTAAAACCTCTGGGAAGTTGAAATTTGGCACATTTGCTATAGTGACACCCTGGTCGCATACAAGAAACATTCCTTAGTCCTGCTCTTATCTGTTTTCAATAGGACTTGGAGTTCCATGGTGTGATGCGGTTCTACTTCCAAGACCGGGTTGCCGGCAACTTTGCCACAAAGTGCATCAGAGTGTCCAGCACGGCGACGACGCAGGATGTCATCGAGACATTGGCTGAGAAATTCAGGCCAGACATGAGGATGCTGTCCTCGCCCAAATACTCCCTGTATGAGGTCCACGTCAGTGGCGGTAGGTTCCACAGAAAGCACATTTGTGTCTAAAAATGTTTGTTAGGAATATAGGAGACGAGGAGCTAATGTGCCTGTCTGCGGCTCTGTCTCAGAAGAGCGTCAGCTGGACCTCGATGAGAAGCCTCTCGTTGTTCAGTTGAACTGGAACAAAGATGACAGAGAGGGGCGGTTCGTCCTGAAGAATGAGAATGACATCCTTCCCAAGGTCAGCCATTTCAAATTAGAAAAAGTGAAACAAAAGAACCAGAAATCCCTGTCATATCTGCCTGGTATCAGTTTCCCACACCATGTATCCTGTAACGTGAACCGCCTTCTTCAACTGCACCAGTAAAGTCGTGAACAGGCTGATGTTTTGCTCGTTCAAATGAAATAAGCACAATACGTCTCTCGACTGCTTCCTCATCGTTCTGCCTCCCTCTCCCGTTAGCAGAAGAGTCAGAGTAACGGACCAGAGAAGGAGAAAGATGGAGTGATCCAAAACTTTAAGAGGACCCTGTCCAAGAAAGAGAAGAAGAAGGAAAAGAAGCGAGAGAAGGAATTCGCCCGGATTCCTGATGGAGACGAGCTGGCTCTCAGCAGGGAGGACGGGTAACGTCGTTTGTTTATCTTCTCCATCAATTACATCATTGGCCTCCAAAGAGAGGCTCTTGTTTTCCTCTAAACCACGAAATGGCAAAGAGCAAAGCACAGTGAAGCTTTGATCTTTTGATTCCCAGTCTTTGGTTCACTAGTCAGCTTCTTTTTCCTTCCTGTTGGTTCAGAGAAAACAGTCGTCTGGCAGCGGAGGTTTACAAAGATATGCCAGAAACCAGTTTCACACGGACGATATCCAACCCAGAGGTGGTGATGAAGAGGAGACGCCAGCAGAAGCTGGAGAAACGCATGCAGGAGTTCATGAGCAGCGATGGGAGGCCCGACTCGGGTAAATCGCATCATCCTGGGTTACCCAGTTCACACTTTGATATCTTTCTGAGAGAAACCCAAAGCTCCGGCCCATTTAGGAGAATATACAGCTCAGAGGGAGATACAGCTCGACCAAACCTTCCCAGGAGCTGATCATGATTTATCAGAAACATAAAGTGAAGGGCCGAAGCCATTAGGGCGGCTTCTTCAGACAGCAGAACCTTTAATAAGCAGCGCTACCAATCACAGTTATTGAGGCAGAAGCAGCTGCTGAGTAATTGAAGAGATGAAAATAAAACATTATTCCAAACCTGAGTCACCACTTATGTTGAGGGATGCAAAGAGACACCTGCCCACAGAGGGAATATGGGAAATCTCACCATTTGTGAATGAAAAGAAGCCCGAATCGGGCAGAGACGGGGCTTTGTGTGGCTTAAGGCCTGATGGGAACCTCAGGAGAATCAGCATAACGACCTGAAAATCACAGTTCACTGCAGCTCCTTATCCTGTGCAACAGAGCTCAAGAAATGTGCAAGGAGAGCTGGAATGAAAAGCCGGTAGACGTGTTCTTTAGCCGTCGGCATCACCACCGGGGTTTATGCAACGTACTCGCACAAAGGCTGAAATGAGATATTCCCTTTAGTTTCAAACAGAACGGCTAAACTAAACAAGTGCTGTACTCGACTGATTAGCCTCCGTCATGTTTGCATTGGCCGGGCCTCAGAGGGCCGCATGATGCTCGTCGCCCCGGGCGACCATGTGGAAGACACATCTGAATAAGGGACACCAAGTTGTACGTGACTCAGACGCTACTTTAGTAGTGAGCCAGACAAACAGATGGACCTCAGAAGCATCCACAGAACAGAACCATCAACACTGCAACACACACACACACACGTTTGTGTCCCACACAGAAAAACATGACATTAAAAGCTGGTGTTCTCATGTTGTTTTAATTTAATCATTGTTTCTGCCATTCGTCCTTAATGATAATACTCACATTCTTAAATGTCAGTCACATGACCTGCAAATAGTGCCGCCACCAACACGTGTGTTTCTGCAGGAGGCACGTTGCGAATATATGCCGACAGCCTGAAGCCCAACATCCCGTATAAGACCATCCTGCTTTCGACTAGAGACACGGCAGACTTTGCTGTGGTGGAAGCACTCGAAAAATACGGGCTGGAGAAGGAGAACCCTCGAGAGTACTGCATCGCCCGGGTAACGCGCTCCTTCTATACCCTCCTTTTAATCGCAGTTTTCTATCCTGTTTCTTTTCACAGCAAACAAATGGATTCTTTTCCGATTTCTTTTAGACACTTGAACAATCTTTTGTCCATCCTCTAACTTTACATTTGGCACGAGTTCATAAATACATTTACATTCAGGCTTATGCTGCCATTGCCTGATTTTAAACACCTTCATCCTCCCATTTCTGGTAAATTCCAACGTCTTTCGTCATCATTAAACATGCCATAATTCTTCTGAGGGGGTTTTCGGGTGACAGCCAAGGTCACAGTAACTTGCTCAAAAGCACTCGTGCTGTTTACACGCGCACACTTAACTAATTAAAGATGGAGATGAAGAATGCTTTTTGAACAGAAAACCTGAGAGGAATGAACTTGAGTATTAATGCAGCAACAGATGCTGTGTGTGTTGGGTCTGAACTTGGCTGCCCTCTTCACATTCTCTCTCCTCTGTCCTCACGGATCGCCAATCATATGAAATAACTCCTGCTCCCACAGTCGATACGCAGGGAGCAGCCCTCCAGACACGCACACATACCACAGATCTACGGAACCTCTGGAAGCTTTTCGCTGATGAAAATGAAGCTTAGGAAAATTCCATTAGTTCAGTGAATAGGATAAATAAGCACTAGTATATTTGTGTGTGTTTAATGTCAGGCTGAAAGATCTTAATGGAGATGAAAGGATGAAAGATATGTAGGGCAGCGTTGATCTGTTGTAACATTTACAAAACTGCAACATTAGTAGAGCTTTTATGCAGCGTAAAGTGGTGACAGAAGGAAAATCAATGAGAAAACACCTCCATGGTATTTGACTAATGACTTCAATGCTTTGAGAGTATGAAAGTTTCTTGAATTGTTGTGCGGTTGTAAGCATAAGCTGTGAAGCCTAATCAATGATTGGATCTTGATGCTTTTGTGTGTTTGTGCAGCAAGATGACAAGTCTGGCAAAGATGTGATTTTGGATGATAATGAGTGCCCACTGCAGATCTTCAGGGACTGGCCGGCCGACAGAGGTAACACTCACACACACACACACACACACCACACACACACACACAACACACACACACACACACACACACACACACACACACTCACACCCACAAAGCGTAATATAAGCAGGTTTCCCTTCTGTTGGGTTTTTACTGCCCCCTTCTGTTGGTTTACCATAATTACAGAGTTACATTATGTTGGAAGTAATTGCGTTAAACGCGTTGACCCACATTAATCATTAATGTGATTGAAATCATTAAAGCAACGAAGCTGTCGGCAGCACACAGTGACTCTGAATGTCTCTGGTAAAGTATCTGGGGCAGTTTGTCCAGGTACAGCAGAGTCACTGTCACTTCCCGCAGTAGAAGCAACTGTTAAAATAAAGGATGCTAACGAGCATGGTGGCCCTCCCAGTGTACAGAGACCCCCCCACATCCCTCAGCAGGAAGGTCACCCAGGTAGCGACAAAGCTTTCTCTCTCGAGAATGAGAACGTAATGTTGCTGCTGTGCTGTGTGTCAGGAGCATTGGTGTTCCAGCTGAAGAAGAGACCTCCAGACTATCCAGGAAGGAAGGGAAGAAAGGTGGACGATAAAGCCATGAGAAAAGACAGCAGCAGCTCGCTGCCTCCCGAGAAGCTGCCGTACCTGGTGGAGCTGAGCCCAGGTGTGCACGCGTCGAGAACATGATAACTGTGGTGTTCAACCGCCGTACTGGTAGAACTGGATAGGTGTGAGGTTGGGCTGCCTGCTTAGGTGAGTGAATCAGAGTGTCTGTAGATGGAGGCTGCTGCTCTGCATCACAGGTATCAGAGGGACATGAAGTGGGTGGGGGTTAGAACACAGAGGGAGGTCCATCTCAAAGCACACACTCTTTTCCCAGCAGTTTGGAATAAACATGCCTTTATCCTCCCCTAACACTTCTGCATTTTCCTCACCTTCCTTTTGTCTGTCATAAACCTCATATCATTAACTAAACATGCCTGATGGGGTCCTAAAAAAGTGCTATTGTGCTGGACTTTAGTGCTGAAGTGGTGCTTGGGGAACCTTCAGGTCTTGGTTCCCAACGGTACTAATACACACACTAACCGCTGTGAGCCCGAAGGACCTGAATGTGGAGGCTGCACGGTCTGTTTGCTCCACCAGCCTTTTCAGTTTGAATGAAATAAAACGAGCAGAGTATATAAGCTAAAATGATTGAAAGCCGTTTAGACGGACAGCCCCGAGGAATGTTCCACAGGTGTGAGTGTGTGTGAGGAGCCTGTGTGTGTGTGTGGCTTCATGCATTTAATGGCTCAATTATGGTGATGCAACATTTTTCCTCCTTGCTACATTTTGACCCTCTGCTATGTGTCTGTTTTCTTTCCCGCCTCCTTAATGGCATCGTGTGTGTGTGTGTTTGGGTCCTTGTGCATGTGTCCTCCCTCCCAACCCGCCTGCCTGTTTGCCTAGGGCGAGGGAATCACTATGCCTACTACGCCTATCGGCACCACGAAGGTAAAAACCCGCAACATCTTCTTTTATGTTTGTTGCTGTTGCTGCTGGGACGCCAGCAGACTCTCAGATAGAACCCCCCCCATTAGAACCCCCCCCCCCCGAAATGATCTTCCTGACAGGATTACTAAAGGTCTCCAGTTCTCAACACTGGCTACAAATCTGCTGTCAGTGGAAGTTGTACAGCTTTAGTTTAATATTCACTTTAAATCTTTAGATATTAAGGTGCAGTTTTAGGGTAAACATACAGAAATAAGTCAGAGATGCACCGATCTGATTTGTTTCACCCCTGATACCGATACCTGAGGTTTTGTATCGGCCGGTACTGAGGCGATACCCTGCAGAGTGAGGCCGTTCTTTTGTACTGATTACTGATTAAATAACTGCGCAGTGGGAGAACCATCTTAAATAGACCAGCAGCTTCACCACTTTGAGGCATTCAAAATCAACGCTGAGTTCTTTGTTCAGAATTGAGCATCCAAAGCAAAAGCAGCTGAATGGACCGGACCTCTCGCTCCTCCAGCTTGGTCAAACATGTAAAAACGGTTCAGTCAGAGTAATGAGGGATTTAAGGGGTGATGAACTGTAGATAAATGACACTAAACGATGTCGTAGAAATGCAAATTCCGTGCTGACTTTAAAGGGAGCATGAACAGAACCAGCACCCGACTTGTGGGTGCAGCAGCTCATTTTACGGAGCGCTGATTAATTGAATTGACGGACCTTTGTGAGGTAGCAGAGGCTTGCACCCACAAAAGGATGCATTTTATGGCCCTTTAGTCAGAAAAGTGTTCCACCAGAAGTAAAGAGGTGAACACTGGAGGGTGCTGGAGTCTTGCACCGAGCGCCTGGATCAGCCGTTGTCATCAATAGCCCATCGACAACATCGGTACCGATATCGGATCGATGCAGCCCGAACACGTGATTGTAATCGTCTTCACCTTGACGTGAGTTGATCGAATTTGCTGTTAAATCCTCGGTGAAAGAGGAATGAACTCTTAGAAAGGGCCAAACTCTTCTTGTCACCTGGTTGATAGTTTTTTCTGTGGACATCTTTCTGTGGTACCTATTCAGGAGACCCAGATGTTTCCCCTCCTCTGCAGCCACATCTGCCCTCTTTCCTTTTGTTAACTAATACGCTTTGCTTTTACTAACCCCCCGTTGCTACTAATGAATAAGTGCCCTCCAGCCCCACCAAGCAGCCAGGCCTCAGACACATTAGCAGCGGAGCACTCCCCAGCACCGATGCTTTTCT